>NW_004955420.1:25551197-25556057 GCF_000276665.1 Chinchilla lanigera | reverse complement strand
TGTTCCTATCCTATTTCATAAATGGATGCATGTTTATTATTAAGTGTTTCCTACAACAACCATTGAGAATCGTTAATGATTATTCAATAGGTCACTCATGTATAGTTCTATTTATTTTCTTTTGAAGATACCTAAGTAGAGTACAACAACTATTGATAATCTCCTACCTCTTTTGTCTGTAACTCACTATTATTTGACTATTTGTTTTCCTGAGAAACTATCTTGTAGACAACAGTATGTAAAACAATAACCATTGATAATTTCCTACCACTTTGTCTGCAATTTGGTAAGCCCCCCCCATTATTGTTATCCTTCTCTTACTCTTTAAAATAAAAAAAATTTTAAAAAAAGCTGTGGAGCTGAGAGAGTCTGGCCTGTGGACAGGACCAAGGGCCATGCAGCAGTAGATCCTGGCTTCCTCACTTCTCCACTATCCTCCGGCTACCGCTCGACATGCACAGGCTGACGCCGCAGAGACACTTCTTCACCATGCCTTGCAGGACCTGGGAGAGTCCACTCCCCTCATCCAACAGGTAGGGAAACTGAGGCTCAGGAAGGAGAATTTACCTATTTCCAAACATATTTTTAAGTACATTTTTTGAGATTTTTCATATACTCTTCCTCTGGCTTCCCCCCTCGTTACCATTTTACGTTACCGTGGTACATTGTCCAGAAGCAGGAAGCTGGCGCTGCTCCGTGACTATTTGTCAAACCCTAGGACTTATTCAGGCTCCACTAGTTTCTCCAGGAGCGACCCCTTCTCTTCTGGGATCCCCCCCAGGGCACTGCACTGTGTTTAATATTAGGTCTCCCCAGTCTCCTCTGGTCTGTGACAGTCTTTGAGTTCTTCCTTATTTTTCATGACCTGGACAGTCTTCAGGAATTCTGGCCATGAGATGTCCCTCACTTGGGGCTTTTCTGGTCTTTTTCTCATAATTGAGCTAAGACTATAGCTTTGGGGCATGAATATCAGAGATGAAGCACCCATCCTATCATAGTGTGAGCCTTCATCCCTGGTGTTATAGCTCACATCTAGCTCTCCCCCAGAGCCTCATGGGATCGTAGGCGGGACTTCTGGAATGTGATTGGATCGTGGAGGCTTAGAGCTGACTTGCTGTTAGGAAGTGGGGCCTGGGGTCACTCTGGACGTGACCCGGAAGTGTTTATCTCCCTCCCTGACTCTCTGCACTTCCTGTCCGCCATGCTGTAAGCAGCTTTCCCATGCCAGGCCCAAAATAAACCCCTCCTTCCTTAAATTGTGGGTGTCAGGTATTAGTTCCAGCAACAAGCAAAGCAATTAAGACACCCGGGTTGAGGTGCTGCATTCCCACTTCCTCCCCTGTAAAGCTACTGTGCTTGTGTTTCAGCTCTCTTGTCTTTGGAAGGGAGTCTATCCCACCCAGGAGCGGGTGGTAAGAGTTGAGCTAAACCTCAATTCCTAGAAGGAGAAACATCTGCTATGTTATTTGGGATTTTCTGCAAAAATTTGCCTTTCTTTGTGTACTCACTTATTTATTGACTTATATCCATATTGACTGGTGTGTATTTATTTTATACACTGGGTTATAACCCAGTGCTACGTAATTTATTTTATTGTTCCGACTATTCCAGCTTTGGCATTCAAGAGCTCCTTCTGGTTGGCTCCTGGGCTTTTGGACACATTCCACTTTTTTGCTTCTTGAGCAACTTCTTCTCTTTCTGGTATGCCAAAGGCCCCAAGCTCTTCTTTCCCTGCCCCGGTTGCAAATCAGCCATGTCCCCCAGGAGTCTTTCATCCTTTTATCAGAGCACGGCATCTAGTGCTGGTTACTGCAGCAGTGCTGTTGCCGCTGGGCCCCCCTCAGCATACAGACGGGTGATGTATGTGTATACACTGAGTCATGTCCACGCAGAAGTCTACGCTGCCCACGCCTCTTCATCCGTGGTGTTCTGAGCTTCATACTGACGTTGTTCGCTCTAATCCAGTTTCAGGATTCATTCCAGGCTTTTTCGCTTGCTTATCTATAACTTTCTTCTCTGGCAGTGTAGACAGCCCGGCCCACCACCTGGCATTCAACTACTTATATGTTCAACCCGGTACGCCTGTGACAGTCTGAGATCCCTAACCTGTACCCCTATGGGAAATAACTTTACCAACTGTAAGAATTTCTAGGCAAAATGGTTTTCCAGAGTTCTCTGAGCGAGCCCCTTCTGATCCCCAGCCCCTGTTAGTGCGGGTGTACCATGCATCTGGAATGAACTTTGTGTCCTTTTACCAACACACTTCTTCCTGGCTCCAAATACACACCTCAGTAAAATAAACTCATGCATCGTAGAAATACAGTTTGGTCAACCATGGGCCACACAGACTGACACTGTGGTCCCATAAGATTATAACGGAGCTGGAAATGTTTTTTATTACCTAGGGACTTTGTAATTGCCACAGCCGCTTTGGTGTGCCGCTGTGTTTGGTCTGGTACAAAATTCTCCAGGCGTCTGTCCTTTGCAGAGAGTAAGATGTTAAGATTTATCAGTAGAGGGCGCTAGAGGTCCATTACGAGAGGAAAGTGCGCGGTGCAGCCTGCAGTAGCCAGAAGGGGGCATTGTGGCCATGGACCCTCGTTCCCGCAGACTGTTCTCTGCCTGCCCGCTGGCCACGTCCCTCTCTAAGCCTTGCCTGCCCTGCACCCTCGAGGCTCGTGTATCCAGCTGCCGCACCTCCTGCCAACACCCGCAGGCACAAGGCTCAGAAGCCCCGACCGCTCTGGACACCACACTCTGGTTCCTGACTAACTGCCTGCTAAATTGCTCAGGCTTGAAGTTGTCATCCTCCTGCCTCAGCCTCCCAGAGGGCTGGGTTTACTGATATGCACCACCATGCCTGGCTCAGGAGTGTTTAATACAAGTACCTTACACTAAAATTGGTATCATATACTAAAAATGGATTTGTTACTTATCCGAAATGCAAATTTAACTAGGCATTCTGTATTTTTTTTAATTTTTGCTCAACCTGACTGCCCTGGTTGGGGGACTTTAAACAGGTCCAGCCAGATGCTTCAGAAGCCCCTGACTTCCAGACCAGCCCAAGGGAAACTCAGAGCTCCACCAGCCTGAGCCATAACTTGACTCCTGCCCTTTAGAGAGAAATCAAGAGAGTTTGTCAAGAGACCTTCAGTGTAAGTTTCCTGGTCAGAAGATGCTAATTCTAAACCTGTGTGCATTTTGTAGCCACAACAAAGATTAGAAAATGAAAAAAAATCATTAAGAACGTTTTATAATTAACAATAATAAAAAAGAAAGGACATATGCATAAATCTAACCAAAGATGCTGAAAGTTTTTATGGAAATATTATTTAACTTTATAATAGATATTAACAAGGCCCAAATCTCTCCCTAAAGGAGAGCTACTTGTTGTCTGTGGATCAGATGTCCTGAACACCGGGACCCCCCTAAGGGGGCTGGCGCTCTCCCGGCACTCAGTGTCTCTGTGATGGGATTTTGGCCCGGCCGCAGACAGGATGTCTTTGTTTACTGTTTTGACCCAGTTTTGAGCCTGGGGAGGGGTCGTTCAGTTCCTCCTCCGGAGAAGTAGCTCAGGTCCCCCTCCCACCCACCCCTCCTCAGCCAGGCCTTCTGGACCACTGCTCGGCGGAGGCAGGAGGCAGCTAAGGAAAAACCTGAGAAAGAAAGGAGGGTTTCTGGACCGAATCCACTTTCTGAGTTAAACATTAGCCCAGGGCCAGCATACTCGATCCAAACACAACAGGAAAACGCAACCTAGCTTACACATGAAGTTATAAACACACACACCCAGGGGTCTCCTGCAACCGTGGTCATCCCGACCCTAGCTACCCTGTCACCGACTACGCGGATGTGACCCCTGTGGGCTGTGGGCACCATGACAGTTCCTCCAGGGGCCAAAAAAGGTCAAAAATGTCACCACCCTACCGAGGAGTTGAGTCAAGCCGCTCACTGGCAGGAGACCAAACCTTGACTCCTCCCAGGCCAGCTCCTGCCCCCTCCAGTGAATCTTGTCTTTTCTCTTTCAAATTCGTCTCTAATCTTGCTGTTATTCTTGGGTGTCCTGCTCAGTTCTTCGCTTAGGACATCAGAAACCCCAACCTGGTAACGAACTGCCTTGACAGCACTAGGGCGAGGCACAGGACGACTAGAACCAGGCCCTTACCCAGAACCCTCAAAATTATTCAAATTACCGATGCCCAGGATCCAAGATACCCCCATGTCGCTGGCACACAGAGTTGTCCGCTACGGCATCACCTGCTGGCCTTCGTTCCCAGACACCCTGAGAAGTGCCGCCTGGCAGCCTTCTCTAGTTCCGATCTGTAAGTGATAAAAACCTCTGCATTTCATCAGTCTCTCTGTCACTGTGTTATGTCTGGAAACCTTAGGTCACCAAACCTATCTCAAGATCCTTCACGGCATCTGCAGAGACCCTCTGTACAAATACACATTCCCAGTGGTGTCACCGGATGGAGGTCCCATGGGGCTTTTTTCCAGGTTCTCAGGGTCCTCAACCCAGAACTAGGTAAGACCCATAGAAGAGGCAGCAAGGCTGTGCGTTTATTGAAGGTGGAAAAGAAGTTTTGCTCTGCAGAGTGAGAACGGCCAGTGGAAAGGCTCACAGCGGCCCTGAGGATAAGGGAAAGGGGTCTTTTATAGCCAGGATTCCCGGGTTATCTCCATCTCCTGCAAATAAGGCATGAGAACAGTTGTCCTGTCAATCACTCGCTTGGCTTCATACCATGTGTAAACTATCCCGTCAAGAAGCTTGCTTGGGGGGCTGGGGATTTAGCTCAGCGGCAAAAGCGCCTGCCTGGCAAGCGCAAGGTCGTGAGTTCGGTTCCCGGTACCGGAGAAAAA
>NW_004955420.1:25501975-25551097 GCF_000276665.1 Chinchilla lanigera | reverse complement strand
GAGTTCGGTTCCCGGTACCGGAGAAAAACCAAAAAAAAAAAAAAAAAGAAGCTTGCTTGGTTTCCTCCATATGCAAATGAAGGATCAGGAATTGTGCCTTTTGATTGGTTGTGCCCACCTGCAGATGAAGACTTGAAAAGAGCATCTTCTGATTGGTTCTGTGACCAAGGCTTGAAAATAGAATTTTGCTGATTGATCCTGTGTATATTGGCAATGATGTTACAGCATTGGGAGTGCCTCTCCTCCAGGGAGTGTTGCTGTGCCTTGTGGGGGGATATGTTTTTGGGGTACCACAGTTCCACTCCCTGAACCCTCTTTAAGGAGGTCCACAGCAGTTGCTACCCACCTGCTCAGGCGCCTGGCTGGTGAAAGAGTGGAACTCTTGACTTTGGTCTTGGGGACACAGATGTGAGACAGAGGACAGCAGAGGGCCAGGGGCCCCAAAGGATCTAGGATTCCTAGCTCACTGCTCTGGGAGTCTGTGGACAAAGGCGGACGCAGCTGATTGTCACTGCTCCCACGGAGCTGTCTTATAAGGTTGTCTGGAACCCCGAGCCTTTCTCCTAAGGGAAACAGAGTTAGGTCCCTGCCAGCGCCGGTCACAATTTGGTCACCTGATCCATCTGTGGCTTTATGTTGTTTTTGCTTAAAGACACCTTGGTCAGTACTTACTGTTGATTCAACCTTGAACTCACAGCTGACGGCACACACTCGTGCTTGAACGAGGCTTGCATGACACTCACATTTCTCCTGGGAGACCCATGGCTGCCCTGTGCTCTTTGGACCCCGGCAGCGCATCAGCACCGCACTTGGCTGCATTAGACCCTAAGATCACCGCAAAAAGCACAAAGAGGCGAAGCGTGGGGCAAAGGCGGCCACAAAGGAAGGCGTGCTTGCTGCAAGATGAAATAAACAGGCAGAGAGCAGATGGAAGCAGTGAAGGAGAGAAAATTTTGAAAGGGGAAAAATAAACCAAAAGAGAGACACGCAAAGGGCTCCCCAAATGTAGTTCAGTTAATTTATAACTGAGCAAATACAGTTAAGAAATCGAGCTACTGGGCGTGGGGGGCCGGACAGGAATCACTGGCCTCCGGGACACAGAGGGGACAGCTCAGGGGAGAGGAAGGGAGCCGCTTGCCAAGGGGAACAGCAAGGCCCCTTCTCTTCCTTCCTCCGCTCCAGAAAGGGAAGGCTTTCCTTCTGGGCAGTAGCCAGGGGCACAGGTCAGTAACCGGGGGACAGGAAGACCCACCCTGCCGAGGACAGGCCCTTGTGGCGTAGACGCCCAGAGCCTCGTCCACCTTCCCAGGGGCTTGGCCCGCTCCAGCTCTGCCCCTCGTCCGCCCATTTTTCCTCCTCCACAGCTGCTGGTGGGGGTGGGGTGACCGTGAGGCCCCTCTGCACAGGGAGGGTGGCCCTGGTCGGTCTGGGGACAGTGGCCTTCCACCTGCCCGGGGACTTGGTGCTTTGTCCTGTGCCCACACTCTGACTTCTGCAGGAAGACTGGGCTGGGATCTCCGTCCTCCAGGACAGCCCGGGGACCACCGGGCATGGTCTTCCTGCGTCTGGGCCTGCTGTGGTGACCTGGGGATCCCCGAAGGCCCACAGTGACCACCTCCTCCTTCTCAGCCCACGGCCAGATGCATCCAGGCCAGACACAGATCCTACGGCCTTCTTCCTTGGTGATGTTGTGATAGAGAAAACCATAAATTGTGTGTCTTTTGAGATTCTTTGTGGAAAGCTCCTGCCTTAGGAGGACTTAGGAACAGGTTCAACTGACCTTTGTCCTTGGGCCGCAGACTTGGTTGCAATCCAGCTACTGCAAGGGAGAGGAAGCAGCCTGAGCCTTCGCTGCTGCAGCCCTGCCTCGGCCCCGGAGACCCGGCCACACCTCGGAGCCATGGATCAGGAGGCGGAGGAGTGGGAGCAAGTGTTCCAGGAGTTAATTCAGGAGGTAAAACCATGGCACAAGTGGACGCTTGTCACAGACAAGGACCTTCTTCCCAATGTCCTCCAGCAGGGCTGGTCACAGTTCCAGCAGAGGACCTTTGCCAGGTGAGTGGGGCGGTGAGGGGCACAGCCAAAAACTGTCCACTGTGCACAGCCCGTATGTGTGACACGCTGGGGACAGGGAGGAAGGAGCCCATCGTCCAGGACGTTTGGGCTTCGTTAAAGATCGTGTCTGCTCCTATATAACAGGAGCGGTGGTGGGCACACGTGTGGGTGAATGCCAAGGTGTACAGAATTCAGGGGCAGGGCTGTGGCAGGAAAGGGAGGCACGGGGACCGTTCACTGGAGGCGGCTGCATTCCCCTGGCTGGGAGACCCCAAGTCCACCAGGGGACCCTGGAAAGGCCCCTGCATGGAGGAGACCCTGGGGAGAGGCCGGAGGAGCGGGGCACCAGGCAACTTGCAGCAACCCTTCCTGAGAAATAGAATCTTTCTCAAATAGGCTCAGAGGCCACCCAGCATTTTGCCTGTCTTTTCTCTGGTGGGAGTACAAGGGCACAGGGGGTGGAGTCCTAGGGTCCATCCTGCCCGCCCGCTGCCCTGTCTGGAAGGGTCTAACAGGAAGAGGAAACGGAGTCTCCCAGGCCAGGGGCTGGCGTCAGGAGCCCCGAGCAAAGTCGCCACCTGTTTATTTGTGAGAACCTGGGACTCCAGGCTGGTACATCATGCAGCGGAAGCGCTGTGTCCAGGCCGGGGCAGAGCACGGCAGCTCGGGACAGCCTAGGTGAGCCCCAGCACTTGGTCTCAGGGGCTTGGAGCGTTCAGGCGGCTCCCCCTCTGCGCGTCCTGACCTTCATCCTGAAGGGCAGCCAGGCTCCAGATGCGCTCTGCCAAGCCCCTCTAGCTCTCTGTTGCAGACAGTGGGGTCCCTGTCTCCAGCCAAGCAAGGTTGGGCTCAGCTGCCGTGA
This sequence comes from Chinchilla lanigera, assembly GCF_000276665.1. Classification (NCBI taxonomy): domain Eukaryota; kingdom Metazoa; phylum Chordata; class Mammalia; order Rodentia; family Chinchillidae; genus Chinchilla; species Chinchilla lanigera. The sequence goes on along the minus strand of NW_004955420.1, from coordinate 25,548,180 downwards.
GAATAAGCCCAGGGCTCAACCCAACGCAGCGCCCCAGGTCATGGAGGCAGCGGAAGAGACGGCCCAAGAGGCTTAGGAAGACTCTGAACGACCGCTGCCCACTCCCTAGGCCAGCTGGTCCCAGGGCCCCAACTCAACTCCAAGTGGGAGGAGAGTGTGGGTCACTTTGTGACCATTCAAGGTCTCAGCCACTTCCATGTCCTCTCCCGGGTGCTGCTACCTTTCTCCACGTGTCCCATCAGCTCCTTGTTCAGATATCTTAGCCCAGAAAACCACGGCAGCAGGCTATCCTTGTACCTGGTTGGAGGGCAAGGCCTTCTGAACAGGGAATTCTCCAGGCTGAGCTGGAGACAGTGATCTCTGAGGTTGCTCAGGTCAGGGGCCCTGGGCCCTGCAGGGCAGTACAGGACCGATGAATCTCTATCTATCTCTCTCTATCTCTCTCTCCCTCCCTCATCTGTGGCTCTGATTCAACAGCATCCCCTTGTGGATTTCAGCACAGGATTTTGGGGAGCTGTTGCACTTAGATGCTTTGACTGGCTTCGATTTTCGTATGAAGGAAGCTGGCTTCTGGAGCCCCAGTCCTGCCACTGGCGCCCACGGGGCTGTGGGGCGCACAGAGCTTCCAGTGTACCTCGTGTCTGCAGCAAGCAGGCTGGATGCAGATGGTACCCGAGGTCCCCCAGCCCACGGGACCTGCTGCTGTCATGGCAGACACCGGCAGGTCACAGGGCCCGGCGGTGGCACGAGGGAGTGAGGAGCAAATGGCTCCGCAGTTTATTCCCCTGCCAGCCTGTGCTGCCGACTCTGAGGCCCTTGCCCACTGCCTCCCCTGCAGGTTCCGTTGCTCCTCCTGCTTCCGCAGCTGGGCCTCCGCCCACGTCCAGGTTCTCTTCCACATGCACTGGAGTGGGAAGAGGTGCAGGGGCCAGGTGAAGATGAGGGTCTTCGCCCAGAGGTGCAATAGGTGCACGCAGCCCCACTTTGAGGCTCCTGAGATCATGCTGGAGAACATCAGGAGGACCCTGACCAACCTGGTGTTCCGCATCCTGAAGAAATGCTATAAGGAGGGCTTTGAGACCATGGAGGAGCTGCCCGCCATCAAGGACACGAGCCTGGAAGGGCCGCACGACAGTCTCAACTGCGAGGCCTGTCTGCAGGGCTTCTGTGCCCAGAGTGGGGGGAGCCTGGCCCCGCAGCCATCAGCGCCCCCCACGCTGTCCACCCGCTGCGAGGACACCGGGATGTCCAGCGTCACTACCACTTATAGCCACCGCTCCTGCTCACCACCCCCCAAGGTGGACAAGCTCCTTGTGTCAACAGTGACAGCCAAGGACCTGAACCCCCCCAAAGCTGAGTCCAAGGTCAGCCACACCCCAAAGCCATCAGCTGCTCCAAGATACCCAACTGAAGAAGTCTCACCCGGATTAACAGTGACCCCCGAAGCCCCTCATCCTCTCAAGACTGACCCCAAGGTCAGCCAGGCCTCAAAGCCATCGAGTACTCTAAAAATTCCAACCAAGGAGGTGTTACCCACATTAACACTGACCCCCAAATTCCCTAACCCCCCCAAAGCTGAGTCCAAGGTCAGCCACACCCCAAAGCCATCAGCTGTTCCAAGATACCCAACCGAAGAGGTCTCACCCAGATTAACACTGACCCCCAAATGCCCTAACCCCCCCAAAGCTGACCCCAAGGTCAGCCATGCCCCAAAACCATCAGCTGCTCCAAGATACCCAACTGAAGAGGAGTCACTCGGATTAACAGTGACCCCCGAAGTCCCCGGCCTCTCCAGCAGGGAGAGGGTTCTCACCTGGCTGGCCCCTTATTCCACACACAGCAGAACAATAACGAACACAGCAGCCCGGCACACCACGGTGACAATAGATGAGATACCACCTTCATCCCGCCAGCCTGCTCGGCCCACGTGGGACAGGGACCACTCCTCTTGGAACCAAAGAGGGCATGCCATTAGCAGGGTCCCAATGTCCCATTCCTGGCATGAGCCTCAACATTGCGATTGCAGTTGCAGCCCCCGGAACTGCGGGTGCCTGTGCTGCTGCTGTATCCTTCTAATTCTAGCGGCATGGTGGTGGCTTTGAAGCTCGCGTGGAGCCTGGCAGCATGATGCTTAGTGAGGAAAACACTGAGAGGCGAAGTCCTACGCTGCAGCACAGCTGCCCGCGGATAGGAAGGGTTCCAAAACTCCAGACCGGAAATGGGGGGTGGTTCTGGAGCCAGGGAGTCAGAAAGCAGCTACCTGATCCATCTGGGCTTGTCTTGGGGCAGGCGGGGAGTGGTTTGGAAGGACACTGAGGTGATGGCTTCCCGAATATAATCCCCGCATCAAAGCCGTCAATGTGTTCGTGTTAAAATGGTCGATTCTGCTGTGATTTTCACCTCCATTAAAAAAGAAAAAGACTCCAACAGCGCTGTTCATTCTTGACAGAACTAAGCTGGAAGTGGCTGGAACTCAGAACCATCTGCCTGTCTGAAATCTTGTGAATCCCGTGGGCCACCTCATCAGCAAAGTTAAAGACCCTCTGTCCTCAGTCTGGAGACTTCAGGCCGAAGCCTGGGTTCTCACAGCTGTCTCACAGCGCAGAGCTGGCATGGGGGAAGCAGGACAAGACACCAGGGAGGAACAATAGCCTTACAGGTCCACTCAGTTTTTCTTTATTTTTTTTTTTTTTATTTTAAAGAATAAAAGAAGGATAACATAATAATAGGGGGGACTTAGCAAATTACACACAAAATGGTAGGAGATAATCAATGGTTATCATTTTACATATTATTGTCTACAAAATAGTTTCTCAGGAAAACAAATAGACAAATAATAGTGAGTTACAGACAAAAGAGGTAGGAGATTATCAAGAGTTGTTGTACTATACTTTGGTATCTTCAAAGTGGCTTCTAAAGAAAATAAATAGAGCTATACATGAGTGACCTATTGAAAAATCATTAACTATTCTCAATGGTTGTTGTAGGAAACACATAATAATAAACATACATCCATTTATGAAATAGGATAGGAACATTACAAACTTTACACAGTTATGGATAGATTAGTAGGAAAATATCAATGGCTGCTGTAATACGTGGTGGCATCTTCAGAGTGGTTTCTCAGGAAGACAGAGATATGCAAGAGGGACCTATTAAGTAGTTACAGCCTAAGGGTTGTCAAAAATAGCATATTACCTCCTCACCAGTGACTCCTTTCACTGAGGTATGATGGCTGGAAGGAAGGCCAGGATTGAAAAGAAGGACCGAGAGACTTGCACCTGTGTCTAGCAACAGGCTGTTTTCTTGTTCCTCCATAGTCATGATTACCCAGGGCTCCTCGATGGAGATGACGGTCTGGCCAGAGGGAGAAGGCAGACCATGCCCCAAGCCCTCTCATTCCTGTTGGACTAACTGGTAGCATGGGTCTGAGCTCTGGGGCCTCCACCTCAGAGGGCAGACCGATCTCCAGTGGTCTCCTTTGCATCCAGGGCATGGCCCATGGGGCCTCTTAGGGCAGTTCCTCTTGAGGTGGCCTGGCTTTTAACAGTGGTAGCAGATGAATGCAGTTGTCGAGTTCTTCTTGGAGCCCCGGGAATCAGACCTGGGATCTGTTTCTCTTAGTGGTGCAGCAAAAGCAGCTGCTTTTTCTCAGTCTCTTTGTTTTCTCTCCTTGGCCTCCTCCTCATCATGGGCCTCATCATGGCTATAGAGTACTGAGGAGGCAATTCTTACTAATATCTCAAGTGAGCTATCTGGGGTGAAAGCCATTCTTTGTAGCTTTTTCTCTCCAGCTTCCCATTGCTTTGGGACCCCACAACCAGTTAGTGTCCTCTCCCCAACTGTCAGCACAGTCAGCAGGAATCCTGCTGCAGACTTCTCCGGAGCTCCACCACAGCCTGTACTGTCAGGGAAAGAATGGCTTCCAATGAGTCTCTGCAAGTATTGTGCAAGGTCCTCCTGGTTTACAGCTTCCGAGCGGCTCTGGTGACCCCAGTCCACAGGACCTCTGACTCCGTGGGCTTGGTGTGCATTCTCATGTTCTCTGAGTCCTTGTTCAGCACCTGTTCCTCCGCTGACTCTGGACCTTTCTGGTTCCCAATTGCAGGAGCAAGAGTGGCCCGTTGTATGGCATGTATTCCCAGGGGTTGTTCAAAGTTTCAATGATTCACACACGTCCGTGGGTGGGCAACTGCAGTCGGTGCATGGTGGTCCAATTGTGTCACTGTTTCTCTGTGTCATGATAGATCCCAATTGAGCGGCGGTGGCCGTCCTAAGGGCCAGCACGCAATAGCGCTCGCTGCCGCATGGCTCCCCATGCGCTGGGGGCCCACCCTCCGGGAGCCAGCAGGCAGGAAGCTAGCTAGCCAGAAGGCTGGCGCTCCCCACCCGCAGCTCCCTGTGCGCCAGAAGCCCTCCTACCGGGAAACCCCGAGGCCAGGAGTGAGTTGTCGGTCCAAAGACCGGCGCTCCCCGCCCGAGGCTCCCCGGGCGCTAGGGGCCCACCCTCAGGGAGCCATCAGGCAGGAAGCTAGCCAGCCGGAAGACTGGCGCTCCCCCCTCAGTTTTTCTTTAAAATGTAGTATTTCTTGTAGCATGTTTACAACGTAGGCTAATGTATTTAAATGATTTGCATGAATATGCATGAATAACAAATACGCATCAATCTGGAGTGCTTGCTCAGTGTCTTTTGTTGGCTGAATTATGCAATCAAAAATGCTGAGGGGAAAATGACCAAAGAACGAGCATGGGAGTCTGTGGGCAGATGCTCATCTGAATTAGGAAACCAAAGCAGCTTTTTAAAAACATTCTGTTTGCAGCTGGCTGGGTATGATGATGGAGGCTGAGACAGGAGGATTGCAAGTTCAAATCTCACTTGGGCCACTTGGTGAGACTGTCCAAAAAGTGCAAGGGCCTCGCATATTGCTGAGTGGTAGACTCCCCCTGGGTTTGATCTTTAGTACAACACATGCTTGCATGCACACACGTGTGCAGGCACACGCTCGGAAATTCTGCTCCTACTGTGAAGCCTGGGGTCTTCCCTCCGAGCGGGTGAAGGTCTTTCCCCTAGCACTGGCCTCCGCCTGTGCAGCACCTCCTCCATGCCCGCCAGTTCCCCTGCCACCTGCCTCCCCGATGGTGCCCAAGTGGCCAGGGGACAGGCTGGCTTCCCCTCCGCTCTTCCTCCTGGGCCCAGGGAGGAGGCTGGTGGTGGGGAAGGAGCAAAAGGGACGGCGTGGATGAGGGATGAGGACGCGGCCTGCGAGGCCTGGGCTCCCTGAGCTTGTGTGGCTGTGGACAGCCGAGCTTCCTCTCTGCGTGTGCATTTGTGTGTGATCCCAGCTCGCTCCGTGACGAAAGACACGCTGCTCCCTAAATTGAAAACGTGTGTTTAGCTCACATGGAACAGTGAGTGCATGAGACTTGGTAAACAAGTTACGAAAATGCCCATGTGACGGCCTTGCCTTGTAGATGTCCCCACCACTGTCCTTTGAACACGGGGGCAGGCTCGGGACAGCTGGCCGTGGAGAGCCAGCGCAGGGCGGGGTGGCTCCCTGGCAGCGGTTGGCGACAGGCAGTGGGAGCTGGGAGCCCCTGAAGGCCGGGCTGGGCAGCTCCAGCGTCTGGAAGGACCCTGCAGGGCCTGGTGCGACCTTGTCAGGCCCCACCTTCTTCACTCCTGCCCTGCCTGCAGGCCGTGTCACTCACGCTCCTGGGCGCTGCTAGTCCTGGGCAGCAGTTTTCTGTGATGTCCCCCAAAGTCAGAGGCGTTCACCAGAGCTCCCACCCACCCCACCGAGTTTGACTGCAGCTTCCGACTTCCTAGCACTTTGCAGCTACCAGAATCCCAGCCTCCGCCCTCCTTCCCCTGCAACAGTGCCCTGGGGACGCACACCATGGTGGGATCTGCCCATTGTCTGAGGGATAAACCACTGTGCATCTTAGGGTTCTTCTCTGAAATCTCCTTCTCGCCATGCACCCTCAAATTCAAACTTATGTCTCCTCCATCCAAAAAAAAAAAGATCCCTTTCTGCTTTGCTGTAGGGCCTGGGCTGCAATTCGGAAATAATCCGCATATGAAACCTTATCCGATGGGTGTCCCCTCCCCAGGGCGTGCTCCCCGGGCCTGGCCACACTGGGTGACCCCCAATGCTTCCTAACATTGTTCTTGCTCCTGCCCGGCTCTTAATGCCTACTTTGGGTGGTAGGGTTGGTCCAACCCCAGCTGTGCCAAGTGAGGAAGACTTTGGGGGTTGTCACTAACATCTCAGTAGCATTTCCATGCTGCTACGCGTGCTTTCAAGGCCACTTCCCTCCATAGCAACATCTAAGGTCAAGGTGGAGCCGAGTAACAAGGGCCACGCTGCTTCGAGGAGGAGAGGGTCTGCCGCGTGTGTAATTTTAAGTTTTCCAGCAGCCACGTTTTAAAATATAAAAAGAAAATCAGGTGGTACGAATTTTTATATCCCATTTTATTAACCCCTAAGTATCAAAAAGTCATCATCTTAGTATGCAATCAAGTCCAAAATTCTTAATGACATTTTACTTCTTCATTTATGTGTTCATTTATTGCAGTTCAGACAGGCCTTGAACTCACTATGTAGCCCAGGACATCCTTGAAATCCCAGCAATCCTCCTATCTCAACCTCCCGAGTGCTGGGATTACAGGCATGTGTCACCACATCCAACTAATGAGGTATTTTAAAGATATTCTTTTTATACTAAGTCGTTGAAATCAAGTGTGCATTTTACACTTAGCCACAAATTTTCAGACATTATATTTTTATTAAAAATACCTCCTCTGTGTTTAGATTTCAACACTTTGCAATTAGAAAATTGGATTTCACTTGCCCAAGTTGTTCTAACACATAAAGTTGGTCTATAAGAGTGGAATAGAGAATCCATTTTGAAATCTAAATTTAAAGTAGTGTAAGTTAAATATCGGTTCCACAGTGAATCTAGCAGCAGAGATCTGGGAGTTGTGGACAAAAGGACACTTGGTATTTGTGTGTTCCCAGAACACCCTGGGCCTCTTGCTTGTATCTGACTGCCTGGTGACACTTCACCCACAACCTGTGGACACTGGCACATGTCCCAGAGGTAGTCAGTTAGCTTTTGTTAGTTCCTCATGTGAATCTTCACACGGACAGCTGCAGTAAGTCTCAAGTATTTCTACAAGGGGGTGATTACTAATTAGCATGAACAGCATTAGAAATGTCCAGTACATAGCTGGCTCCAAGGCAGGTCGGCATGGCAGAGGAGCCTGGTGGAGGAGAACTGCTCATGAAGCAGACAGGGAAGGGAGGGGCCAGGAAGCCAGAGATAATATTCCAGGCCACGCCCCCAATGATTCACCTCCTCCAACCTGGCCTCATCTAGGCCAGTCAGTAATAAGCTCCCAAAACCCAATCACCTTCCAAGAGCCTGGCCTATGAGTGCATGAGGCTCTTGGGCTGTTTTTCTCTCCCGTTACATCTTCTAGCTACTGTGTGAAGCCCTTTGATCTCTGTATATTATTTTAAAACCCACTATCCTTCTTCTTCTATTATTTTTTGTAGTAATAGCTGATTCTCTTGAGTTTCCCAAATAAGAAATCACATCACCAGCAAAATATGTTCATTTCACCTCCTCTTTCCCAACTTTGATATCTCTACTCTCTCTTCTCTAATTTATCATATTAGTATTTAGGAGAGATGTCTCCACTTTTTCTTCATTAAACGCAATGTTGGCTTTGAAAGTACTCATTAACTTCTATCTCATTTAATATTTTACAACCAAAAATGGGCATTCAAGGCCACATGCAGTCACGTACGCTTATAATCCCAGCTACTCAGGAAGCTGAGGCAGGAGAATCACAAATTCAAGTCCCTCCTGAGTAACTTCGTGAGACCTTGACTCTAAATAAATAAATATGACTGGAGATGTTATCTCAGTCCTAGGTTAGGGCACCCCTAGGTTTGATTCCCTGTACTGAAAAAAAAAAAAAGAGCACTCAAGACTGCCTAGAACAAAATGCAAATGATAAAAATAGACATATACAAATGCAGCATGCAATATGCATGTCGTCTCAAATCTGTGAGGGACAGTTGCCTTTTTAATTAGTGTTTTTGCGATCACTGAATGATCGCATGGTGAAAGATTAAACTAGAACTATTCCTCACTCCATATACTGGGGTAAATTGCAAATGGGTCAGAGATTTAAATGTAAATCGTAGAATCGGATAAGCACTAAAAGAAACATGGGTATCTTTAGTCACTTTCTTACCACTGAGACAAAATACCACAACTTAGAGGAGGAGAGGTTTACTTTGATTCAGGTTCCAGGCTGTGGTCGGCTGGTTCCAAGGCAGGAAGAGCACCGTGGAAGGGGGTATCTGAGAAAAGCTGCTCACATCAGCAAAGCCAGGAAGCCAAGAATGAAGGGAGGAGCAGGGTAGAGGAGGAGCCTTTGTAGGCCACGCCCCCCAGTGACCACCTCTTCCGGCCATGCTCTGTCTCCTAGCAGCATATTTAACTATGAGCCTGGTGCCTCCGTTATCCAATTACCTTCTAAAAGCTCCACCTCTGAATACAGGAGGCTTTGGAGGAGACATTCTAGACCTAAATCATAACAGTGAGTGAATTCCTCTATTATGGTTCCCAAAGACGTCCATGTCCCAATCTCCAGAACCTGCAATTGTGCTACTATGGCACAAGGACATGGCGGGTGTGATCAAGTTAAGGACCTTGAGATGGGAGATCATCCTGGATTATCCAGCTGGGCCCCCTATAACCACAAGAGTCCTTAAAAGTGGAGAATCTTAGCAGGCCATGGTGGTGCACACCTCCTAATGCACCACTGGCTGGTGTAATCCCAGTTACACAGGAAGCTGAGGAAGGAAGATTGCAAATTCAAGCCCGGCCTGGACAATTTAGCAAGATCAGTCTCAAAATAAATTCTTTAAAAGGTCTCAGTGGTAGAGCATTTACGTAGCATGTGTGAGGCCCTGGGCTCCATTCCTAGTACCGCGAAAGATCTTTTCTGACTCACATCGGAGGGCTCTGGCTGTCGGGGAACGGTCTGTGAGATGTGGTTTTGCTGGCTTTTAAGATGAAGGGAGGAAGCTGGGCCCCCCAAAGTACAGGGGTGACCCCTAGAAAGCAGTAGCTTCTCCCCAGAGCCTTCAGGAAGGAGCGCAGGGCTGCTGATGCATTTATTTGAGCCCAGGGAGAACCACATCAGACTTCTGGCCTACAGGTTCACAAGGGAATAAATTGTGTTCTAAGTAGCTGGATTTGTGGTTATTTCTCCCCAGCAACAGGAAACTCATACATCTTAGTCTCCCCATCCTTGAAGCAAATGGACTGTCTCCTGACCCCTTCCTGGGTCACAACCTACACTTCGGACTGGCCTTTCCCAAGTGCTTTTCAGTGGGGGTGTTGGAAATACTGGCACAAGTGGAGGTTCAGATGAGAAGCTCCTCAAAACCCAGGGGGTGGACAGCCAGCTGGACCGATGACCTTCGGTCCTGCGAACTGTACTCGAACAAATAAGAAACAGCCGACAACTAGAAATGTCCAGGAGAGAAGTGGGAATTTGAGAAGATTAACAGTATCCCCTGTGATGAGTGTTATTCTAATTTGTCAGATTAAATTACTGAACTCTGAGCCTGCCAGGCCCCCTGTCTGTCCCAGGGACTCTATCTGGCTTCTGCAGGACTCCAATTCCCTAAGTCCTGAGGCCTCCTCGATGACAGTGTTATTTAATGGCTATCTTGTCTGCCGTTCTATGCTGAGAATATTTTTAAGGCCAGATTGGCAACGGTGGAGATATAACAAGAAGCTGGTTCTTGGGCAAGTATTATTGTTCGGCTCCCTACTGGAGAGAAACAGCTCAGGGACCCTGGGAGCTGGGCTTCCCACAGAACAGGATTGGAAGCCAGGCTGGAAGTTTTTGTCCACAAAAGAAGGTGCAAGTTTTTTAATTGTGTTAAAAATAAAAAAATAAAAAAAAAAAAAGACACATAACAGAGCATGACCGAGGTGACCATTTCTAGGTGTACCGTTGAGTCACAAAGTACATTCAACTTGCCCTGAAACAGATCTCCAGGACTTTTTGTTTGTTTGTTTGTTTGTTTGTTTTTGGTTTTTCTCTGGTACCGGGAATCGAACTCACAACGTTGCGCTTGCTAGGCAAGCACTGTGCTGCTGAGCTAAATCCCCAGCCCCTCTCCAGGACTTTTTAATCTTGCAGAGCCAAAGCTGGACGCTGTTCAAGAACTTCTGCCCTTCTCCCCTCCAGCCCTAGACGCCGCCGTTCTGCTGTCTCTTCCTGCAGATCTGACCACGATAGACACCTCAGAAGACTAGGACCACAGGGTATTCATCTTTTTATGAGTGCTTCCTTCACTTAGGGTAATGTCCTGCAGGGGCATCTGCGAGCGCTGGGAGCGCCACACGGGGTAAAGCACTTCCCAGGCAGGCTTGAAGCCCTGGGTTCAATCTCCCCCGAAAGGAAAAACAGCTCATCCATACTGTATCATGAGTCAGAATTTCCTTCCTTCCGAGGCTAACATACTCTATTGTATGCGCCGCACTTCGTGCATCCGCTCATCTGTCAGTGAACCTGTGAGAGACTTGTACTTCTCGGCTAGGGTGAAGAGCCGTTGTAAACACGAGAATGTCAAACTCTCCTTGAGAACCTGCTTTCACTTTTGGTTTTGGTTTTTGTTCTCGTTTTAGTTTTTGTTTTTCCCTACTGGGGATTGAACCGAGGACGTTGACACAGAACTACATCCTCAGACCTTTTAAAAAATGTTTTATTTCGCTAAATTGTCCAGGCTGGGCTCAAACCTGTAGCTTCCCTGAGTGCTGGGATTTCAGGGATGCGCCACCATGCCGGCCCACTTCTTTTGGATATATGCCCAGAGATGTGGGCTGGGCCCTATGATAGCTCTTTTTCTAAATTTTTGAGGCACCGCCTTGCACTCTTCATAGTGATTACCCTGTTTCACAGCCTGACTAGCACTGCAGAAGGGTTCTCGTCTCTCTACTCCTTACAACACTTTATAATCTTCTGGATTTTTGTTTATTACATGCACAAATAGTTTCACTATTGGTGGTGGGAAGTGGTAGCTCACTGCGGTTTTGATTCACATTTCTAGAAAAGCTGTCCATGCAAGTTCACACTTTTTTATTTTTTTCTCTTTAAAATTAAAGAGATTAACTAAATTCTCTTTAATTTTAAAGAGAAAAAAATAACAGCAACAAAGACAAAAGCAAAACAACACAAAAACAATAAAAAAAATACAAAATTTCAAAACAAGATGATAGGAAATTAACCATGGTTGTTACATTATATATTGTTATCTTCAACGAAGTTGCTCAGATTACCAGATGTAAGAATGCAAGATTGATCAAACCATTAAAGAGCATAAAAAATAATTTTAAAAAATTAGAAACGATATAGAGCTTCACTAAACAAGGTGGTAGGGATTCAACAATGGTTGTTATATTGCACATTGCTGTCTTCAAATTAGTTGTTCAGATTACCAGATAGAAGCATGCAGAATTGGTCAAAAAGTATTTAAGCATTAACTGTTCCTTTTAATAAACCAATAGACATCAGCAGTACAATTATCCCAGCTATCCTTACATATACATATATTTTGTTGTCCCCTTCCTTCTTTCTTTTCTCATTTTCCTCATCCCAGGTGTTCCTTTCCTTTGAGCAATTTCTTTCCCTTTCACAATATCTATTGTACCTTGGGGGTTTTATTTACTCTTTCAGGTTCTTACACTAAGGAGACAATACAATGTAGGCTCATACTTTTCAGGCAATATCACAAATCACATTTGTACATTTATTGGGGGGAAGCAACAGGTCCCTGCAGAACACTCCATCTAATGGGAATCACAGGCTGCTCCTGCTGCCCCGCCTGGACCAGGCTTCGATCACTAAGTCCCAAATGCACTGCATGCTGTGCCATCTTGGGTCTGTCCACCACTCTCTTGGGCTCACAGCACCTTCAGGGACAGATACAGACACACAGTGGGAGGAAGAGAAGAACTCCTGTCTCAGCATCCTATAAGCAGAGAAGCCAAGAGACTAGCGAATCTGGACAATCACCCTGGGCTGTTAATATAACGAGAGATTCTTAATGCAGAGCAACCAGGAAATAGTGCAGCAGGGACCAACCTTAGACATCATCCTCCCCAGCTCAGTTTTTCACAGATAAGTTTCACCCAAGGTGCCATGATTTTCCCAAGAAGACAAAAGGGCTGAGGAAAAGGGCCAAGCTTGCTATCCTGGCCCTTGAGCCCCAGTGTGGACCAACTTTCAGAACAGAAAAACAAAGCCAGCCATGGTGGTGCACGCCTGCAATCCCAGGACTCTAGGAGGCTGAGGCAGGAAGACTACAAGTTCAAACCCAGCCGACACAATTCAGCAACTTCGTGAGACCCCATATGCAGGTCAGAAAGGGACAGAAGGAATGACAGAAAAATAAGGAAAGCAAACTAGGAAGCATAGGTAATTAGGACAGTGAGGGAAATGGAAGGTCAAGTATCTGTGAGCTCACTGGAGACTACAGTCACGAACTCTAACCTCAAGAAAGCCGGACAACTGCTAAGGCTTAGAGAATGCTGTCACATGGGCAGAAGTGGCTTTGATGACAAATCCTGCTGCAACAAGAAAGGCAGGAAAAGCTTAGGGAAGAGATGCTAGTGATAATGTCCCTGTGGGTCATACATGCACCAGAACCTGGAATGGGTGTTTTAAAGGAGAAATGATCAGACTCTGCCATTGAGCTACACTGCTCCATAGTGGATGTTTTTATTTTTTGCTTTTTAGTGTTTGTGATACTTAATTCGTTCATTTTGAGAAATTAATATATATACTAATTTTGAATACAAGATACATATACATATTGGTCCTCTTCTCCCTGCACCCCTCTCCACCCCCTTCCCCAGTTCTCCTTCCTCATCTTCAAAAAGTCTACCTTCCTATTCCCTATCATCTCTTCTTTATCTTGCTCTTTAAATTATTTATAGTTTAGGTTCTCACATAAGAGAAGCCATGCAACAATTTAACCTCCTTTATATGAATTACTTCACTTAACATTATAGTCTCAAAGCCATCCATTTTCCTACAAATGACTCAAATTTATCCTTCTTTGTGGATGAGTTATATTCCATTGTGTATATATACCATATTTTTTTTTTTTTTTTTTGTCTTTTTGGGACAGGGTCTCGCTATGCAGTTCAGGCTGGCATTGAGCTCACTGTGTTGCCCAGGCTGGTCTTGAACTTGCAAGGATTCTCCTGCCTCAGCCTCCCGAGTGCTGGGATTACAGACGTGTGCCACCATGCCTGGCAGCTATATACCACATTTTCAAATGGGTAGTTTTTTAAAGAAAATTTGTTAGAATTATACATTTGGAGTAACAAGAAAATATTTTAGTGTAGCTTTGGAAAGTGGGGAAAGAAACACCTCTGTAACCTGCTTGCTTTAGATGTCAGCGGGATTTCAAGGGAGAGCTGGGTAGACAATTATCTTTGCATCAAAACTAAGCCCTACCTTTAAAAAAATAATAATTACTCTTGGTAAAGTTATAAATACTAAATCCCACTCAAGTGGCAAATGAAGGCTTAGGGTGAAAACGCGCTTCATCTTGAGCCAGCGGTTTACGCAGCTTGGTTGGTATCACTGAGATAGGAGACAGTGTGTGGCTTAGTCCGGCTGGGAAGAGAGGCATGGCGGGATCCCGGCATCTGAGCAGCTCTGCCTTGCAGGCCCCGGATGTGGGACTTCTCGGGATTCCCACGAGATGTGGAGGGCATAAAGAGCCGGACTTCCTCACGGAACCCCGTCCCCCACCCCCACCCCGTCCACTGTCCTGCTGCATCAAGGTGGGCCGTTGTGTGTGTCCCAGAACAGGCTGTGTTGCTGTTGTTTTTTTGTGTTTTTCCTTCTCTGTTCCTCTCGTTTGGCCCGAGTTCACGCTGCAGGGCCAGTTTCTTCCTCCTCACCCACTTCCAGATAAACTTTGGGCACCATTTTTTGGGTCGTTTTGTTCAACTTTTTGTTAGAGGTGGGAAGGGCCTGGAATGCGTTTGACTGGCGACCCTTTCTGACAGGAGCTATCTGACCGCACCGCAAGCGCGCGCCACCCGGATGTCTTAGCCGGGAGCCCCGGAGAGAGGCCGAGAGCCGGAAGTCTGCCCAGCCCTCCACGAGGCGGGCCTTCCCCAGGCCCCAGCTCCACGCTCCTCGTCGAGTGCTTTAAAGGAGCGAATGCATCCCACTCCAGGGCTGAAATAACATCTTTAGAAAATACTGAGGGCCGTGCTGAGCTCCAAGCACCTCGCCCTCCAAAAATAGTCCGCCTGTCCCTGCATGGAGGACTGTTGTCAAGGGCCAGGGGATTCGCGCTCGCCTCCACCACCGGTGCTCCCGCCTGACTCATGCGAGTCTCAAAGGACTCTTCGTCCCCAGGGCGCGCGTTTGCGGGAAGATGGTGACACTGGCAGGAAGGTGAGTTAAACTGAAAGGAATAAATCTTTGGACGCCTCCATGGCCTACCCTCCTTGGTCTGCACGGTAGCTTCTCGTCACTGTAACACAGCCCTAGGATGACCAACGTGTGAAGAGAAGAGCTGCGTTTGGCTCACCGTTGTGGCAGGAAGTCTCCGTCCATGACAGGTTGACCCTCTTGCTGTTGGGCTGTGTCAGCGCGCATGTCTCGGTAGCAGGCAGCAGAGCCAAGCCACTCCCTGCACTGCGAGGAAGTGAAAAGAAGAAGGAAAAGGCCGGGTCCCACAGTCCCCCACCCCAAGCACGCGTCCCCAACGGCCCTAGCGCTCGTGGTCCCGCTCCTTGAGGTTTGTACCACCTCCCAAGGGTGCTAAGCTGGAGGTAAGATTCCAAAATAGAGAAAAATAAGCATGCTCGTCACAATCTGAGTCCAGGGCAGCGGTGGAGAGAAATGTACACTAGGTAGAGGGCACGAGGGCTCTCCTGAGTCAGACACTTGCAGCCCATGGGACTCAGATTTGTGATCCTAGCCGGGCGTGGTGGCGCACACCTGTAATCCCAGCACTTGGGAGGCTGAGGCAGGAGGATCATGGAGAGTTTGAGGCCAGCCTGGGCTACATAGTAAGGTCCTATCTCATAAAAATCGTGTGATCCTCC
Organism: Chinchilla lanigera; assembly: GCF_000276665.1. Classification (NCBI taxonomy): domain Eukaryota; kingdom Metazoa; phylum Chordata; class Mammalia; order Rodentia; family Chinchillidae; genus Chinchilla; species Chinchilla lanigera. The sequence goes on along the minus strand of NW_004955420.1, from coordinate 25,533,009 downwards.
TGCCTCAGCCTCAGCCTCCCAGAGTGCTGTGGTTACAGGTTTGTACCACCATGCTAGGCCCAGTCATCTCTTCCTTAAATCTGTCCTTATTCTTCCAGTTTCGGGAAAGGCTTGAAATAAGAAAACTGTCATCAGTGGTTATTAGGTTTTTAGTCAAGAGTCGCACAGATAAATGCAGCAGTTTCTGCCCAGATAATCTTGTGCAGGGAGGGGGTCAAAGAGGGTCGGTGCCCTTCAAAATTCAGACCTAAAAATAAACGTCATAGAAGCAGGAACCTGGGCTTGTTTGGGACAGATTTACGGCCTCACCCTGGCCTGCAGGCAGCCAGCTCCCTGGGATTAGGCTGTGGCTTAGCAGCTTGTCGGTAAAGGCTGGTGCTCACCCTTGGGCATCCCTCCTTCCCGCGGAGTGACAGTTCTGTCAGCGCTGACTCCTGTCTATATCCACTTGTGCCCCACCCCAGGTGAATTTCATAATCAACGCAAGTTCTTCCACCCCACGCCATTCTTGGGTGCGGTTCCCAGTGACGACCAATTTCTTCCATAAATATTCTGAGTGATGCTAAGTCCAACTTGCCTCGCCTGAGACTTAGACTGTACTGCAGTCAGTGCCTTGAGAAATTTTTCATTCTGAAGATATTGCTGGTCCTCACAAGGGAGATGTTTGAGTCACCTGTTAAAATTACAGTGAGACACCATCTCATGTTTCAAGTTTAGATGTGGCCTCCTGAGATTAAAAGTAAGTCCCAGTCTTCAGACCCCATGACGGTGTTACCGTCGATGGCACGAGGACGGGGGGGGGGGGGGTATTATTCAGGTTAAGGACTGGAGATGGGAGATCATCCTGGGTTATCCAGGTGGACCCAGTATAACCACAGGGGTCCTGAAAAGTGGACAGTCTTTGCCGGCCGTGCTGGCGCACACCTGTAATCACAGCTGCTCGGGAGGCTGAGGCAGGGAGATTGCAAACTCAAGGCCAGCCTGGGCAGCATAGCAAGATTCAGTCTCAACATAACTTATAAGAGTGTGACACTTACTGCCTGAACTCGTGTTTGGCAAGCACCCTGGTGGTCACTCGGTGCCACGTTTGTCCTGCCACATGGACCCTGGCCGAAGTGCCAGCAGGGACCCGTCCTTGTGAGGGTCCACGAGGCCACCTCTTCCTTCTGTTTGTGACTCGTTTCCATCCTCCCGAATGTCCTGCATTGCTGCTAATCACACTTGACAGGGGAAGCTTGTCTTCAGGGAGGGTGAATCCTTTTCCCGGACCTTCAGGGTAGAAGAAGGCTGAGTGCCACAGGAGCTCTCGCTCTAAGTGGGTCGTGCGAGCAGGGCCTGCCCCGCAGAACAGAGCTCAAGCGAGCGGGAGCTGAGGCCCCTGTGTCTTTTCCAGGGAAAAGCAAAGGCGTGGGAAAGAGTCGGCTCCTCCCACACCCACTCATCAGGACCGAAGCGACCCTTGTCTTTTCTGCAGACAAAAAGCCAGTTGGGGCCGGGCATGGTGGCGCACACCTGTAATCCCAGGACTTAGGAGGCTGAGGCAGGAGGATCGTTGCAAGTTCAAGTCCAGCCTGGGCTACAAAGTGAGCTCAAGGCCAGCCTGAACTGCACAGTGAGACCCTGTCTCAAAAAGACGAAAAAAAAAAAAAAAAAAGCCAGTTGGACCCATCTGCAATTCCAGCCTGGATGGGGTGAGTGGGGGTTCTACTCACTGTATGAACAAACTGAATGGCGAGGACTTGCAGCGAGGGCCGGAGCAGAGCCGCCAAAGCTTCCCAGTGGGCTCCGGGGAAACTGAACTGGAAGCTGTGTCTGGGAAACCCGGCGTGCATCTGTTCTTAATTAAAATGCACTACTCAAGGACTTCGCCTCGGTGACTTTCTCCCCTACCTCCTGAGGGGTTGAGGACATAGTACCGGAAATGCAGCACTGTAGCATTTGAGAAAACGGCAGAGGCAGGCAGGTCTCCCAAATTCGATAGACAAGAATTCTCTGACCTCCTCTCTCTAGTAGTTCCTGAGACCCTCACTCCGAAAGTACCCTGTCTGTCCCCAAAGACAAGGAAAGTCCTTATCTTCCCAGAGGCACCAAGAAGAATCCGGAATGACTTTGGAGAACTGCCCCAGCCTTATTACCATTCATCCATGCATATTCTATTCTCCAATCGTATTTCTCCACCACTCTCTCTTCATTAAACTTAGTACTAAAAAATGAACACACACCAGGGCACACCTGCAATCCCAGCCCTCGGAGGCTGAGGCAGGAGGATCACTGTGAGTCAAAGCCAGCCTGGGCTGCATAGTGAGTATATATGGAACTTCATAGCAAGACCCTATCTCCAAAACAAGCATACATTTACCTATTTCTTTGGGTCTTCATTTCCAGAGGGTCCCAAGTCGCATAAAACTGGTGTTACAGAAATGTGTAAATTTTTCTCTTGTTACTGGCTTTTACCAGAGGGGCCTCGGCCATGAGCCCATGGGTAGGTGATAGGAGAGAGATCTCAAAAAAGGATATATTAATAAACTTTTGAAACCAGAACACATGTCCTCTAAGAATATCTTGTTTTGCTCATTAACGTTCCTACGTCTCTTCCACTGTGTGACCAGCCTTTCCGACTTACGTGGCAGTCCGTATGCATCAAGGAACATTTTCTCATCTGCACGCCATTTCCACTGATACGCATATTATGGAAATGCATGCATTTTCACATTTGTATGAATAATTAAATAGCATCGCTATAAATATATTCAAATACTATGCGTGTTTGGGACTATTGCACAACATGAAATAGTGATATACTGATGCTGTGTTTGTATGTGACACTGAGGCAAGGCTTTTACACAAAAGACTGGTTTTATTGAAATAAGATGTGCATAAATTATGGGCAGTGCAATTGCACAAAAGCCCCCACCACTCCCTTTTTGCACATTGTTTCCATTTGGCCATATTTAACGTATTTTGACAGGACACAAAATTCCAAAACCCTCCCTATAGTACAACGACTAAATTTGAATTTTACTTCTTTAAACGTTAAGAAGAAAAACACAGTTGTCTAAGGCTTGACAAACGAGGGTTCTCGTTTTCCTCTCTTTTATCTTTAACCTGCTCCTCAGCGTTTGCTCCAACCCAGGCAGTCCTCTATCATGGCGCTGCCATGTGGGCTCACCGTGCTCTGCTTACTTTGCAGTTGTGAATGATAAAACATCTGGAGGAATCCGAAAGATTCACATGGACAGAATACCACAGAACCCTTCCTAAGTGTGTGCCTCAGGGAACAGCTTAGTTCTTCTAGTAGGAGAAAATAAAAATTACCCTTTATTTCCACCCCAGATAAACTTTCCAAACCTCACCTTGGCTACACCTGGCTGTCTGCCACGGCAGCTGTTTGAGTTAAATTCCATTTTGGAGTTAGCTGCTGGGTGGCGGCAGTCTCTGCTGCAGGGCTCAGGAGCCCCAGGCCAGGCCGTATGGGTAACAACACCCAGATTTTCCTTCTTAATCACCAAAGCTAGTGACATACACTTCTCCAGACAATAGGCCATTCCTGTTTGTTTTAGCCCAGGACAGCGGAAGCAAGTAAGACTTGGTACACCGTGCTGGAAAAATCCAAGCCCCAGGAGGGCTGTCTTTGGCGTTTAGTCCATCTGTAAGAGTTACCAACCATGGAGGCCGAGGGCACAGCTGCGCTGCGGGACCCCCTAGGAGCTCCTGCTGGGGACTCGTCCAGGAGACCTGCCCATGTCCCCTGCTGTATATGGCCACCATGGATGACCCAGCCCTGAGGACACAGCCTCTGCTCCTCATCCTGAAGGACGCCCCAGGTCCCCAAGGTGGGCACCGGGGCAAACACACGGGCACTCCACACTCCCTGGGACCAGCCAGACCTCTGGGGCCACGAGGCCATTGGAGCATCTCAGCCCGTGCAGGCCCAGATTGCACCTGAAGTCTGTCGGGAGAGCCAGACTAGAACTGCCGAAGGGCAATTTAAAATGCCTGGAGACAGCAGTCTGTACAAACCCCAGGAGCATTATTCTCAGTAAGAAAGAATGCATTAAGGCATTTTCCTAACAACAAAGCCCTCAGGGGAACAGTCCAAACCTCTTTCCACAGCCCTTTAGCCCTTGATTCCTGAAAACACGAACTGGGTCTCAGAATTTGGTCATTAAGTTGTAATTTTTAAATGCACTTCTGAATGCATTCTGTAAAATATTAAAATGTTAAATGCATTCCTCACAAACAAGAATACATAAATGAGCATGTAAATATGAATGTATAATTTATCAAGTTTCAAGCCCACAGAGGACTTGACAAATTTGAAATGTTTTTCCTTTGGTTTTTTTGAGACAAAGTCTTACTCTGCAGTTCAGGCTGGCCCTGAATTCACTATGTAGCCCAGGCTGGCCTCAAACTCATGGCAATCTGCCTGCCTCAGCCTCCGGAGTGCTGGGAGCACAGGACTGGACCACCGCACTCGGCTTGAAAGTTATTTTTTTAATAACCACAGCAACAGTGGATCCGAGGCTTTGACGTGAAGCATGTCACGACTCTTGAATGACACAACCTACACACAGGGACTTGGAGCTCCACAGGACAGTGAGGTCTTGCAGTCTTCTGGTGGGTGGTTTCAAAGCTGAAGGCTAAAAGATACCTTGGTGGTATAGCTGGGCACAGATTCTGCAAGGACAACAACACACAGTAAATATACATATCTATGCTTCACTAGGCACTGACCCTTTCACTGTGGAATGTAACTCTACGCCACAGCCAATGCCAACACACCAGCGCCGCCACTCGTATTTTAAATAGCGAGATGACGTCTAGGTGTTGAACGCTGTGTTTATCACACCCTGGCAGCCAGGTCTAGAAGTGTTTAGGTCCAAGATGGAAGAGCATTGTCTTGGTTACTTTTTCTCATTGCTGGGACAAAATATCTGACACGCAAAATTCAGGAAGGAAAAGTTGATTCAGCTCACAGTTTGTGGAAGTTTTAATCCATAATCAGCTGGCTGCAAGGCAGGGTGACATGGCATGGGCAGCAGTCCAAGGCAGCAGAAGACAGCAAAAGCAGCAAGAGCTCAAGGGGCGAGGGGAGCAAGCCTCTTTTCCTCCTTATCCTGTGTATGGGCTATCTGCCCACACCCACACCATCTCCCATCTCTGTGCCTTCCTCTTCCACAGGCTCAGGATGTTCACAAAGGATGGAGCCTGGCCCCCTGATGAATCACTTAGCTGAACTTTTAAACTTCTCAAGTTGACACAAAGAACAACATCCTAGAGCAGTAAGGACATGTTCTTTGCACCCCAGGATGTAGAATTGCTCAGTTACTTAGTTAAGCTTCTAGAATCCTCAAGTTGACACAATGTATCAACCATAACAAGCACTGATCGGGGCTGGGGATTTAGCTCAGCCGCACAGCACCTGCCTGGCAAGTGCAACGTCTGGAGTTCGATTCCCAGTACAGGAAAAAAAAAAAACAAATAAACAAACAAACGAACACAAAACAAGCACTGATCATCCCTTTGGATTCTTCCAGCCAGCTCACACAGCTACTTCCAGGTTTTAGGATCTAATAGCAATAACAGTCGACCGCAGAAATAGCTGCTTAAAGTCATGGGCCCTGAGGCAGCAGAGGGAGGGAGTGTGGTTTTTATTTCCTCATTGCTGCTGTTTTCTTTGGCAGTGTGGTTGCTAAGACAAGTCCGGCCATTCCTACATCACGCAAGATCTTCCTAAATCGACACCATGCTTTGTCCAGGGATGGCCCCAGCCAGCGGTTCTCCAAGTATGGCCACCAGCGACACACCGCAACACCACCTGAGGAACCACAGTGATGTGATGCAGGTCCGCGGGACCAACTACATCTACTTTGTACTGATAGACAGGACTCTGACTGATTCAGACATGGCTCTGATGATGAAAAAGAGAAAAGGACACCACCATAAAACAAATTTTGTCTGGGCATGGTGGCACACACAGCCCTGTGACCCCAGCACTCAGGAGGCTGAGGCAGGAGGATCGCTTTGAGTTGTGCTTTGAGTTTAAGGCCAGATTGAGTCACACAGTGAGATCCTGTCTCGAAACAAAAAACAAAACAGAAAAAAAAAAAAAAAAAAAAAGTATATTTCTCCACCTCTGTGTCAGGTGCACTAGGAAAATTTCTCATTTTAGGGAAATGTATCCTTGTTTGGGGAGGTGAATGATTTCAGAGTAACCTGCCTCTAATCAGTGATGTTTCCATCCATTTGACTTATCACAATAAACATATTGCAGGAGTGAGTAGAATTCGGCATATCCATTTTTTTTTTTTTTTTTTTTTTTTTTGTGGTACCAGGAATCAAACTCAGGACCTTACACTTGCCAGGCAGGCGCTTGTGCCACTGAGCTATCTCCCCAGCCATGCATATCCATTTTAAAGAATTTCAAATATGAGCAACCTACCTCTCTCTTTAAGGTCTTCGATGTAGGCCTTCATGAACTCCTTATCGAAATGCTGGCGGTCCTGCTCGCTTTCCTCAATTTCATCGTCGTCCTCAGGTCCAGGCTTAGCAATAGGATTGTCCACGAGGCTGACAAACCTACTCAAGAAAGCACAGAGGTCATATCGCCATCACACAGAGCACCTGCAGACCCTGCTCCATGAGGCCACCCCTGGGGTTCTGGACCCCAAGTTCTCTCTTATCAAGCCTAACCGTGCAGTGGAACAGGAGCCCAGGTAGAACAGGGAGTCAGGTTGCCCAGAACTCTCCCGGGGACACAGGAGCTATCTGGTGACAGGGAGCTAGGAAGTGGACACCCACACTTGCTCTCTGTCAAACTCTGAACTCTGTAAGGTGCCAAACGCTGTCCGACAGTCACTGACATCAAAGGACTCAGAGAACAGCCCCAGAAATGAAGTTCTTAAACGATGAAATCCTACTGCCAGGCATGGGGGCGCATGCCTACAATCCCAGCACTCAGGAGGCTGAGGCAGGAGGCTTGCCATGGGTATGAGGTCAGCCTGGATGCCTTAGTAAATTCAAGACCAAGCTAAACTACATAGTGAGACCCTGTCAAAAAAAAAAAGAGCTACTACTACAAAAAAGGAGCTAAAAGAGAAATTGAAATCACATTTGATCTTCTGTCTTCACGATTCATAAAGATGTTTTAATGTGTAAGGTGGTATAATTATTTTAATTCAAAATTGGAAATCTCGGGCCAGGGATATAGCTCAGTGGTACAAATGCCTGCCTGGCAAGTGCAAGGTACAAAAAAAAAAACAAAATTGGAAATCTCTTACAGTCTTTGGTTGCAATTATAGACCCAACTATCTCATAGTGTTACCATGCTCTCATTTGTTTATAAGCAGTGAAATATAGTAGATAGATAGATAGATAGATAGAGCTATATAAAGAATATATAAATGACATAGGATAAAAATATGGTCAATGTTTAAATTTTTAAAAATGTATTACAGTAAAAGACACATTGCCATTAACCCCCCCTCAGAATACTCCCTTTTACTTCCAATATGCTCATCCCATCCTTCTCGCCACTTTCTGCAGCAGCTCCGGAGTCCTCTTTCATGAGTATCTTTAGTTGCACTGTCCTGGCTGCCTCCACATCCTGAATTGATTCAAAACATTGACCTTTCGTGGTCATTTTGACTTTGAGGAAGAGCTAGGACTTGTACCATGCGAGATCCAGTGAATAAAGTGGATGAGAACACAGCATCATGCTTTTAGGACCCTGCCTTTCCATTGGATGGCACCCGGCAGCAGCAGTCACCATATTTGTGATCACAAAGACACTCAGGAAAGAGGATTTCGAGAAGTGCTGCAGGAAGAGGCCAGACTGATGTGATGAGTGTGTTGGAGGCGAGGAGGAGGGTTGTGAGGGGGACTCGTGGCAGTGTGACTTCTACTGTAATACTCACTTTTTAATTTACACATTCACTGCTTGTTTAGATCGCACTGTATCATATATCAAAGGAGAAGAGCAGGGCTGGGTCACCCAACATGAAAAGCTGATATAAAATCAACGTGAAAGTCTGCCATTTCCCTCTGTCCTTGGCTGTGTGTTTCTGTCCCCGAAGCCCCTCCCCAGGTCCTTCCCCCGACACACGTGGCCCTTCAGTCGCCTGTTCGTCTGTCTCCACTGTCTCCCACTTGAGGAAAACCTGTTTTTCTAATAATTTATCTGTGAACCATGGCCATTATCAAGACGTTGTGATGACCACCCCTTTGAAACGCAGTGCAATTCCTCATAAGGCAAGTTCTGCCACATAACTCACTTTTCAAATTTATCCTGTCTTTCACTTTCTTCTTTACAGAAGTGCATTGTTTTGTTTTGTTTTATTGTTTTGTTCTGGCATTATGGGATTGAACTTGGGGTTTTTACACTGAGCTATGTCCCCATCCCTTTTTTTTTTTTTATTAATTTTCTTTTTATTTTGAAACAGGGTCTTGGTAAGTCACTAAGTTGCCTAGGCTAGTCTCAAACTTGACATCCTCCTGCCTCAGCCTCCCGGAACGCTGAGATTACAGGTGTGCACCACCACAATTGGCTTTAGAAATACTTTCAAATCGGTTTTGCAAGTTCCAAGGAAGAAATTCCACTGGAGTCCTGGTTGCAATTATATTACACTTGCGTATAATCACATCTTTATGGTCTTTCCACCTGGAAAGACAGAATAAGTGTCATAGTTAGGATCTGGAACATCTCCCAAAGGAGTGGTCCCAGCTGGTAGCATTATCATAAGGTATGGGAAATTTTGGGAGGGTGGGCCTAGTTAGCGGAAGTAGGTCACCGGGAGTGGCCTTGAAGGATATGTTTTGCCCCGTCTGCTTTCCTCTTCCTCTTCTTCCTCCTCCTTCCTCTTCTTCTCCCTCTTTCCCCCACCCCAATCTCCATCTCCTCTTTCTCCCTCTCCTTCCCAGCCACCCTGAACTAAGGAGCTTTCCTCTACCACACCCTGCCGTGACATTTCTGTTCGCCACAGGCCGAGAAGCATGGGCGTGAACTAGAACCTCTGCACTTGTGAGCCAGCAGAAACGTTCCTCCTTCAAGTTTTTTTCTTTTCTCCTGTCACGGTGACAGAAAGCTAACTAACACACTACAGCTCTTCCAGATATTCAAGGCTTCTTTGATCTCCTTTGGCAAGACAGTCCATTTCACTGAAGAGAATCCTTTTTTTCCTAGATATTTTGTCTGGTTATTACTATTAATGATATCATTTCTTCCATTATTTTTCTCTAGATTATTTCTCCCAAAATCCACAACCTATTAATTTTTATGCATATTTCTACATAGGCTTTTTATTGAGCTCTCATTATTTCAGAAGACTTTAATCCAGTCCTCTTAGACTGCCAAGTCCTAGGATGACATCATTTGAAATCACTGAAGTTAGGGGACAGTTTTGCCCCAAAATATTCTTGAATGCAAAGCCATTAAGATTATCCCCAGGGGCCCAAATGCAGGAGGGGCACTAGATCTGAGTTCTGCTGGCCTTTGCCAAGCACCTCCTCTCCCCAAAATGCCATCCCTGCCACAGCCAACCACTGAGGCAAGGGCTGGAGGAAATGCCTTACACCCCACTGAACCTTTGCTTACACCAAGCAAGCCTGGCCTCTCTTCCTAGCATTCAGTCTCCTTGTTTGCCATAGACCTTATTGCAAGGACAGGGAGAAGGAAGTCTCACTGTGCTGATAGTGTGAATTCACCAGCAAGAGCAATGGGGACCCCAGGGAAACATCCCTGAAATGGTTTCGACCGGTGACCGGGGTCCCAGCAGAGGCAGCCTTGGACACAGACATGGGGGCTCTCACTAGAGCAGCCTCTCGTCCAGGAAGCTCTGAGCTGCTAGGGTTGGACCAAAGCCCTGGGGTAGAGATGATAGGGAACTCCAGAGCCACAGATGTTGGCTGTCCACTGCCTTAGGGTCATTTTAGGGGAAGATGGAGTTGAAGCTTTTCAGCCCCACTTTAGGGAAGGAAGACTATTTTATTTCTCCGCCCAGGTTACAGTCTATTTGTATCCCATTTACGTGGATGGGCTTTTTCGTTTGTTTTTGCTTTGGGTGGTTGACCAGTTGACTCAAGGACACCAAAAGGAAAAGGCAAGTGGGGAGGCTTCCTCAACAGTGCTCGATCTCTCTGTGTGTGCACACCGTGGATCAGGGAGCCCAGCTTTTGTCCCTGCACCTCAAGCCACAAGTAGCAAGCAGCTGCACCCCAAGGCAGCTGACAGCCAATGTTTGGGGCTCTGGGGTTCTCCGTCATCTCTTTCCTAGAGTTTTGCTCCAGTGCTAGCAGCTCAGACCCTCCTCTAGTGAGAGCCCCCTGTGTCTGGGTCCAGAGCTGCATCTCAGCACTGCCTTCTCGCACCCTTTGTCAATAACTTCAGAGTCCCCGAGCGGTGGCCAGGGCACCGGTTCTCAGAGTACAAGAATCATCCGACTCGGGACAGTGGCCAGCACCCAGGGCCCTTCGCCCTGCTTTCTGGGGACAGCTCTACCAGGCCACATGGGGCACCTACTCACTTTAAACTCAAAGACCCATCGCAGAGGGCACTTGGATACTCCACCAAATGATCCCCGCTGACCACCAGCAAACTGAGCTTCTTGAGGTTGAGCAGGGCGTACGGAAGGTAGGTCAGCTCATTTTTATACAAGAGGAAACTCTGGAGCTCTTCCAGCCTAGGGAGAAGAAGAAGGGTCTGAGAGAGCACTAGGTGTCCTGAATAGCAAAGACCTTGCAATGGGGAAACCCTGCTCACTTCAGGGCATCTATGCAGCCTGGGCAGGAACAAATTTGTAGCCAGGTGTGGAGGCACACACCTGCGACCCCAGCACTCGGGAGGCTGAGGCAGGAGGATTGCCTAGAGTTCAAGGTTAGCTTGGGCTACACAGTGAGTTCAAGGCCAGCCTGAACTGCATAGTGGGGAAAAAGAAGAACTGCACAGTGAGACCTTGTCCCAAAAATTCAGGAAAAAAAAAAAAATTGCTTCACATTTTAAATAATAAAGAAAATCATGCCAAGTGACATCACTTCCTTTTAAGTTGGCACAGGCTTATCGCCAGTTAAAGACACAAACGTAGCAGCGGGATGCGTGGGCTGTGTAGCATATGAAATCCCACCTCCCAGTGTGTCCTGCGCTCCCAGGGCTCTCCAGGCACCGGAGGCCCATCCTACCCGGGTCAGCATTAGAATGAAGACGTTCAGGCCACTTCTGTTCTCCCTACAGCCCCCAAGCACAGCTCCTCTGCTCCCGTCTTACTGCTAACAAGAACACAGGAATAAAGCTGCGAGGTGAGGAGGAAATGAAGGAAACGTGTCCCCAGGGAGCTCTGTTCCGATCTCCATTTCATTCTAACTTGGTGACCCCCTGTCCAGACTCTCCTGGCAGTCATGAGCAGAATCTTGACAGGTATTTCACAAAGTTCTTCTTGGGTTTCAAATTAAACAATTCCAACTGAAACAATTCCTGCTTAGTCTCCTGAGCCCAATCAGCACCGGGGTACAACCTTTGGACAAGAGTCAAGGGACTGTCACCTGGGCCGGAAGTCACCCACTGCTGGCCACTGTGTCCTCAGAGCTTACTTGTGCTTCTTTATGAATAAAGGCGGAGATTTCAGGCCACAAACTGTGTCTCGTTCACTGCTTTAAACCCAGCCGGCTCCCTGGGGCCACGAAACAAGAGCCTAATAATATTGGTGAACGAATCAATCCTACATGTTTCCATGTAGCTGTTATTTTTTAAACATGCATTCACCACAAGGGGATCATCTGAAAACCTAACTAAGGCTGTCGATTCTGTTTGAAAGATTATGTCTAATTAAAAATGAAACTAACAAAAATGTCCTGACTGATAATCTAAAGACAGAGTATTGTTTGTTTGTTTCTTTGTTTTTGAGACAGGGTCTCCCTCTGTAGCCCAGGCTGGCCTTGAACTTGCAGTGATCCTCCTGCCTCAGCCTCCGAGCACTGGGATGACAGGTGCGTGCCACCACACCTGGTTTGAGTGTTGAGCTGTTCTCTCTCTGTAGCATAATGGAAGTTGACTTGACATAATGGAAGTTGACTATGCCATTTTATGAAAGACTAAAGCAAATTAAAATTCCCCAAGACAATGAGGATGTGTCCAACAGCATATACACATGAATACAGTGATGCAGATTGAAAACCACCGTATTCTGTCATTTCACAGAAAATGTAAACTCTGGAAAATTAGCTGATGTAAAAACTCTTCGCGTGTTACACGTGCACAGACCGTGAACACAGTTGGGCACCAGGCACTCCTGCACACACCTCGCCTCCACACCAGGGGCTACCTGTCTATGTCTTGCGGCAGGTCGCTCAGGTTGTTGCAGCTGATATCCAGCCACTGCAGACTGGACATCCTCAGGACACAGATCGGGACGCTGGAGAACTTGTTCGCTGAGATATCTACAAATGTAACTTGCTTCAAGTTACTTAACTGGAAAGAAATAATAAAATATTCTGGTTACCCTCAGGAGAGTGGGAACTGAGTTGGACTAACATCTTGTAGATGGATGCATTTTCCCGCCTGTAGTCCCAGCACTCGGAGGCTGAGGCAGGAGGACTGCTGTGAGTTGAAGACCAAACAACTACAAAGCAAGATCCTATCTCAAAACAGAAAAAAGAAAAGAAAAGGTGTCATAGAGAGGGAAGTAAAAGGGAGTACTGTAGTTGGGTCCTGAGGCTCCTGGTCCAAGAAAGGTACAGGAGGAAACCTAGGGGTCAGGGGAACAGCATGTGCGAAGTCACAGAAGACAGAAAGTGCAAACCCTAAAGGGTGGAATGCCTTGAAGACTGTAACATTATCAGCCAGGCTGACAAACCTTTTTCTTTGTTTGATTTTTATTTTTGAGACAGGGTCTCTCACTATATATCCCAGGCTGGCCTTGAACTCGAAGTGATCCTCCTGCCTCAGCCTCCCGAGTACTGGGATTACAGGCATTTGCCACCATGCCAGGCCTGACAAATCCTAAGGGAACCCACATTTGGGTTGGTAAAGTGACATGGCAAATGCTCAGAAATCTGTTAGGTTTTGTATCCGTGATTCTTGTTTTTAACATGTTAAGTGAAATACAAGGGGAAATCTATTTTTATTTCAATGCAGCTCTAGGGTGTGAAAGTAAGAAAAGCATCTCTCCTCTAGGTCTGGCTGTCTCAGTTCAGTAGTTACCATAAAACACAGAAGAAGCAACACTCTACTGACTTATTTGGAGAGTTCATAAATAAAATCTAGGCTGCTTCTCAAAATACATTTTCAACGTTGTTATGAAATGTGGAGCCGGCTGAACTGACAGGGGAATGAAACGCAGAGGAAAGAAAGTGGTGGCCTGCGCTTCTCTCTAGCTTCAGGTGAGTCCCACTCCGCATTGCCAAGGGCCAAACTCATCCTATGGAACATGTGCACATCCTGATTTCACTTTTGTTGATCTTAGGAAAATGTGAGGACAGTAACTCAGTGAGTGGTGAATGTCTCAGGCGCTTATAATTCAGGTCCACCTCTGCCTGTGTTGCAGACCTATTGCATGAGTAGAAAAATCAGGATCGGATCACCTTTAGTATCTTTTTTCCTTGCTTTTCCCAATAAATATAGAAAATGCAAACATGAGGCTGTCAAATCACTTAGTAAGGATTTTTTAAAGAAAACAGTTAAAGAATTCTGTGAAAACTAGAACAAGAAAAATCACAAGAGCATTAAATTAGCAAAGAGATAAATGATTTAATATAAGAGTAATTTTCTCATGAGCTACTTTTATCAAGGACAAAACACTATCATCATAAAAACTTTTGAAAAGTAGTTATGTTGGTGTGAAAATCCCCCTGTCATACAGACCAAAACTGGACAGCAAGAGTGCCCAGAACTTTCATCCACACAAGAACATCCACGTAGCTGGGAAGTCAAGCTCTTTGTCTCCATCATAGTTTTTTCTTTTGCATCACCTTTCTTAGGTCTTCTGTGCTACTTGCTGTTTACTCGAATTTTAAATCAGGGTTGTACCAATTATTTATGTAAGAAACTTCCTCATGAAGCCACGAAAACTACAATGAGTACAGAGGAACACAAAGGGCTAGGGGTGTTGGGGGTCCCCGTTTGCTGGGAGATCTAAGGAAACCAGAGGCTTCATAGTGGACAGAGCTGCTGGAGTTGGCAAGAGGGGAAGCTGGGATCTGTAAACAATATGCTAGATTTTAAAGGATGGGTTAGAAATGGAACCAAGGAAGACTTATGAACAGGAAGATGTGTACAAGTTGTTCAGATTTTTTAAATCCATCAGATAGTTGTCCATTCACTCACTCATTCACAAATATTTAGTAAGTGTCCACTACACATCACTTCCTGAGTCCTGTTCAGAGCGTGGGGGGTGTAAGAGCGAAAAAGGCGAAGACCAGAGCTGTAGAGGGGGCAGGCGACGGAGGTGGACACAAGACAAAGTATCTGTGCTGAGATGAAACGCAAAGCAGGACAAGGGTTAAGTGAATCAACAAGTGGGGACTGTCAACCAGCCTATAGAAATTAGAGAGAAATAAAACTTCTAGAGTTAAAGAAGAAAACAACTGACATTGGAAATTCATTACAGGAGCTCAGCATTAGATCCACAATGGCAGAAGAAGAACGAGGGAACCTAAAGATAGATAAATAAAAATTACCCAGTTTAAAGAAGAGGGAGAGAAAGGAATTGAAGAAAATTATCAAAGCGTCAGGCCTGTGAGGTGTCAATATACCAACGTATAGGAATACTAGAGGAAGCCACAGTGCTGTGCACCTGTAATCCCAGCACTCAAGAGGCTGAGGCAGGAAGATCAAGAGATCAAAGCTAGTCTGGGCTACATAATGAGGTTCAGACCAGCCTGGACTATGTGCAGCAGATTCCTGTCTAAAAGAAAAAACAAGTAAGTATTAGAGGTAAGAAGAGAAACAAACAGCAGGAGGAAAAGTAACAGAGGTAAAGAATTGCCAAGACTTCCTAATTTTTTTTTTTTTTTTTTTTTTAGGGTCTTTTAAGACTTCCTAAATTTGATGAGCAACTTTACACACCCAAGATGCTCCATGGGCCTCCCGTGTGACAGAGACCAGTCCACTCCAGGGGCGCAGCACAGGCAGGAGAGAGAACTGACAGCAGGGACAGCCGACTTTCCTTCAGAAACAATGGGAAACAGAAGTGGAATCATCTATTCAGTGTGCTGAAGGAAACAAGAAAAAACCGTCAACCAAAAATTCTAGATTCTAAAATGAAAAGAAAGCAGAAGAAAGGATATAATAAAGGTGGAAGTGAAAAATCAATAAAATACAAAACAGAATGAATAGAGAAAATCAATGAAACCAAAAACTGGCTATGTGAGAAAAATCACAAAATCAAAAAACCCATTAGTGGATTAACCAAGGAGAAAGAAAGGAAGAGAGAGAGGACACAAACTACTGAATTCCAGAGGGAAAGATGGCCCATCGCCGCTGCCCACAGAGAAATTAAAAAGCATTACAAGAGGCTCTTACAAACACTTCGCATTCGACAGTCAGCAACGTTGATGAAAACTGATGGATTTCTTAAAAGGACAGTAACTACTGAAACTAACTCAAGAATAAACAGGAAATCTGATTAAGTCCATTGCAAACAAAGAAATTGAAAAGTAACTTAAAAGTACCCACATACACACACACACACACACACACACACACACACACACACACACAGCGCCTCAGGCCCAGATAGCTTCATAGGTAATTCAAATAGTAAAAATAATAATAATAATAATAATAATCCCAACCCACACAAACTCCTCCAGTAAACAGAGAAGAGAACACTGCAGGGCATCCTATGAGGCCAGCATTTCCCTGATGCCAAGTCAGGCAACAGCATCACAAATAAACAAGACCACAAGCCAATGCCCTCGTAAGCGCAGGCACAAAAGCTTTCGACAAGGATTATCAAACTAAATATTGCAACAAATAGTAAGGATGATACCCCATGAACAGGAAGGATTTACCAAGGAATGCAAAGTTGGTTTAACATCTAAAAATCAATCAGTATATAATATTAATAGAATAAAAGACATGGAGGTAATCCACATGATTATATCAGTAGGTGCAGAACAGCAGTTGACAAAATTCAATTAAAAACAAGCAGAGAGGCCGGGCATGGTGGTGCATGCCTGTAATCCTAGCACTCAGGAGGCTGAGGCAGGAGGATCATTGTGAGTTCAAGACCAGCCTGGGCTACACAGTGAGCTCAAGGCCAGCCTGAACTGCATAGCGAGACCCTGTCTCAAAAAGACAAAAAAAAAAAAACAAACAGAGAAACAGACCTCATCAGGCCAGGACTCAAACCAATAGATACTGACAGAGGACAGCGTGACAGGTGGGATGACTTCTCCTCCAGGAGCAGCAAGGCGAGGACGCTCACTTTCACTGCTTGTGCTTGGCATTGTACAACAGGCCTAGCTGGTGCCAGTGGGGAGCAAGGAGAGAGGAAGGGAGAGATTAGGCATCCAGATCAGAAAGTGCAAAGGAAAAGTATCTTTATTTGCAGTTGACAGGATACCAAGGAATCCACATTAAAATCTAGAACTAATCAAGAGTGTTTGGGGGCACATGCTTGTAATTCCAGCACTCTGGGAGGCTGAGGAAGAAGAACCACAAGTTCAAGCCCCACTTGAGCAATTTAGTGACCTGGTGAGACTTTGTCTCAAAATAAAAATTTAAAAATGGCTGGAAACTCCCAGCATGGTGGCACACACCTATAGTTCCAGCACTTGGGAAGCTGAGGCAGGAGGATGGCCATAAGTTCAAGGTCAGCCTGGGCTACATAGTGAGTTCAAGGTCAGCCTGAGCTATATAGTGAGACCCTGTCTCAAAAAACTATATAAAAAAAAAAAAAGAAGGTCCATGTGGAAGCACTGAATTCAATCCTCAGTGTTACAAAAAAAAAAAAAAGAAAGAAAGAAAAGCAAAATTACAGAGTATAAGATCAATGTACAAAAATCTATTTTGTTTCTATAACCTCATGCCTAACTAAAAATGAAATAAGAAAACAATTCCATTCACAACACACCCTAGAAACTTAGAAATAAACAAATTAAAGAAAGAGGTTATGTATTAAAAAATATAAAGCACTGTTAAGAAAAATTAAAGGTTTACATAAATGAGAGATATTATGTTTTCAGAGATGAAATTCTTCCCCAAACTGATCTGTAAATTAAATACAATCCTCAATAAAATCTCAGTAGGCTTTTTTTTTAATTGCCAGGCCAATTCCTTTTTTTAAATTGTATTTTTAGGCAGAGTCTTGCTAAATTTTCCAGGCTGACTTCAAACCTCCAACCCTCCTGCCTCAGCCTCCTTAGTGGCAGGGATTACAGACAGGCACACATCACTGTGCCTGGCACTGACCCTAAGATTTATATAGAAATGAAAGGATCTAGAATACACAAAACGATTTTGAAAAAGAAAGACACAGCTGGAGAGCTTGCTGGACAGTATGCAAGTTCAAAACATTACAAGGTCACAATCATCAAGACAATGTAGAATTAACATACGATAGAAAAATAGCACGATAGAATAGAATTGAGATTCCAGAAAGAAATCTTTATGTTAAGGTTCAACTGATCTATGAGCAAAGTTGCTAATGCAAGGGACAAGGGAAAATCTTTTCAATGAAAAGTCCCAGAAAGACCATGATTCCACGGGCAACAGGACGAGGCTCAGACCCTTCCTTGCTCTACATGTGCAATGTGGAAAAAGCCAGGCTCTGTCGACATGAAATTTCCTGAAAAGATCAAACATGCAGAGACATAAAATAGATTCCCAGCTGCCTGGTGCTGAGTGGGAACAAGGATTAACAGGAAGCAGACAAAGACCAATCTGAGGGCAGGCAGCAGAAACGTCCTAAAGCTGAGTTACTGTCATGAGCCCTTCCTGCTCCTTGTTGCAGGCCGGGAAGTTTGTATTTGTAATCCCATGGAACAGCTACTGGATTCCTAGTGAGTTAATTCCAATCCACCACTTCCAGGGCAACCCATGGTGAGAACAGAGACACTAAGGCATATTTGTAGTTGTGGGGAGCCAAGGGGTTCTCAGTCCAGCTAAGATGGTGGCTACCCGGAACAAAGGCCTCGACCCAGTGCTGAACCGGGTTTTATTAATTCATGAAGAAAGGAATGGCTTGAGGATGAGTGACTGAGAATGGCAGGAAGCAGGTGAGTGCTGTGAGCTGGGGTAAGTAGGTGGTCTGAAGTCACCTCTGCAACGTGCAGAGACAAGGATGTGCAGAAGGAGATATCTGTATAACACAATTGAGGTAGTATCTAATGCCTTGGGGTGGGTGCTTCAGCTCTGATGTGTAATCTTCTGTGTCCTGGGGCTCAGACATGCTTTTTGGGAGGTATGGGGTGGGGAAACACTGTCCTGTCACCTTGCTTCAAAGACTACACATCAGCTCCTCAGCTGGACCAATTTGCATTGCTTAGAGCCAGTTGAAGGGATAAGGAAAAGTCCTACCCAGCTCTGCACACATCAATGCATGAAAACAGGGCCAGGCTCAGCCAAGATGGAGGCAATTTCTCCTTCAAAGAGCGCTGTCCAGCCGGGCTTGGTGGCACAGGCCTGTACCCCCAGCACTCAGGAGGCTGAGGCAGGAGGATTGTTGCGAGTTCAAGACCAGCCTGGACTACAAAGTAGGTTCAAGGCCAGCCTGAACTGCATAGGGAGACCCTGTCTTAGAAAGACAAAAACAAACAAACAAAAAAAAAAAAAAAAAAAAAAAAAACACAAAGAGAGCGGCACAGATGGTCCTCCCCAAGTTATGGTGAGCTGTGCACACAGGATGGCTGGACTTCAAGGCATGGACATAACACTGCTGTGAAAGGGGTTAGGGGAAAAGGAGGGACAGAGACCAGCTGAGAAGGCCACTGCCCCATCCCGATGTTTCCCCCATCCAGATGTCTCCTCTGTCCAGGTATCAGCCCCTGGCTTGGGACTGGAGTGTGAGTGAAGGGGTGACCAAAACTGGTCAAATAAAACATACCCCAAAGGGTGGGGTCAACAGGGCCATCCAGGACTGGACATGGGGTGTGGGAGCAAGAGAGGTCGGGACCGCACGGTATCCTCCAGGGCTGAACATCCGGGCAAGACCGAGCCATCCCTGCCCTGGAGCTTGAAGGAGGGGTGGGGCTATGACGGTGACCCTGACCCTGGAGCAGGCACCCTCCCCAGGACACTTGTCGGGCATCTCCTGGGACGACGTAGGTGCTAACAGAGTTCATTTCCCCACGTATACACCAAAAGAAACTAATGAATATTTTAAAACTTAATGCATTCTTACATCCTATCTGTAGGACAACTTCAGTCATCCACAGGTTCCATTTTCAGTGTATGAAAAAAACTTTTCACTCCCTTTATTTATTTCCAGCTCCATCCTGGTAGATAAATAAATTGGGATCTGTATTATATACAACAGGCATTAAATTAAAATGTCTTCCCAGCACTCGAGAGGCTGAGGCAGGAGGATCACTGTGAGTTCGAGGCCAGCCTGGGCCACAAACTGAGTTCAAGGCCAGCCTGAACAGCAGAGTGAAACCTTATCTCAAAAAGATAAATAAATAAATAAAATATAAAATGTCTTCTGTGAAAATAGGATGTCTTGCCTGGTTTTCTTTTGATAGGATTGGATGTGATAGGATTTCTGGACTTAAATTCAGAGTCTATTTTAAAGACCTTATGACAGCAGGTATAGGGTGACCAAAATGTCAGGAAAACTGTGATGGATTTCATCATTTAAAATGTCTTGGGATATTACTGATCAATCCATGTCAGTGCAGGCAGGTTGATTTCTTACTTCGAAAGGGAGCTCCATCAAGTCCAGGTTCCCGGAGCAGTCCAGTCTCTCCAGACTCGTGCAGTCCCCCAGTTCGGCCGGAATGCTCGTCAGGTGGTTAAAACTCACATTGAGCTCTCTCAGGTTCTGCAGACGACCTGGCATCAGAAAGAGGTCATCTCCATTGAGCAGGTCCCTCGGGGTCTTTTAGGAACAAGAACAAAGCTAAGAGGTCAGCTGGACGTGTGTGCGGTGAGTCAGACAGGCGGGTTGTTTACAGGGTGCACCGATTTACCACATATCTTTGGTTCGTGTCTGCATTAACTATGACATATCATGCTCCCTCAAGAATATGGTAGAAGTCGCTTCCACAAACAGGAAGTGAGTGTATGCCAGAAACAGGAAGTAGCCAGGCTGATTGGAAAATAGCGTCTCCCAATTCTGATTCTTGATTGAATACATACATCTCCATTTCCAAACTAGAAACCAGCACAAGAGCAAATATACAGAATACTCTAACTGTCGTGCCATAGGTATTCTAAGGACTTGAATGCTGCATCATTCTTAAGTTTTTAATTTTAAATTAGAAAACCAAAATTACTATTTACTTTTGCAGAATAAACACCTGATATAAAAATTTCTTGCCATTTTATAAACAAGAAAGTAAAGAGCTCAAAGACAGTGTATTGGGGCAGGGCCACTTCTGATCAGCTTTCCTGGATCTCGTGTTAGAAGACAGCACTAGTGACGTGGAAACCAGGAGCCTTCTTACCAGCCACCTGACTCCCGCAAGCCTCCCAGTCGGTGACTGGCTGGAAGAACAGAGAGGAGAAGAGGATGAGATAAACTACTCCCTGCACAGGGGGCAGAGGATCACATGACGATCTCCCCAGCTTCCGCGTGTCCAAGTCTGTGTGCCAGAGGACCTGTCCTCAACATAATTAAGGAAAGTAGAGTTGGCAGAGACGGTGTGATCTGACACAGCAAAGCAAGAGACCCAACCAAAACACGGGCAGCCGAAGTGAACACAGTTCTCAGATGAACACATACAAATGACCAATAAATACATGGAAAAATATGGCTGTCTCTGGCCATTAGACAAAAGCAAATTAAAACAACGCTGAGATTCCACCCTACCCTAGAGAGACTGCCCATCGTCAGGAAATCAAATAATAACAAATGCTGCTGAGGCTGCAGGGAGAGAGGAACTCTTCCTTCCGCACTGTCAGTGGGAACATAAGTTAGTACAGCCACTGTGGAGATCAGTACGAGCAGTCCTCAAAACCTAAAACTAGAAATCCCACTCACCCCAGCCATTCCCCTTGTAGGCATCTGCCCTAAAGAGTTAAAGACATCATATTACAGTGATCTATAAATATCCATGTTTATAGCACAACTCATAACAGCTAAATCTTGGGAGCAGCCTACATGTCCATCAAAAGATGAATGGATAGAGAAAATGTGGTGTTTACACACAATGGACTAGTACGCTGCCATAAAGAAGGATAACTCGGAGTCATTTGTAGGAAAATGGATGCACATGGAGGCCCTAAATGTAACTGAAATAAATCAGACACACGTTTAAATATAGCATGGCTTCTCCTATGTGAGAAACCCAACGTATAGATAAATTAAAGAAGACAATAAAAAATAGTTAATAGGAAATGGGAGATAGATTTTTTGCAAAAGAGAAGACCAAGAGGTGGAGGGAGGAGGAATGGAAGAGAGAGGAAAAGATGAAATAAGAATTGAGAGATTTATCCCTCTCCGTGATGAATGTAATCGTGTACCACAAACATGGATGAATAAAACAAGGACAGCTTTTCTCAAATTGACCTCTAGATTCAGCACAATCCTTATCAAAATTCCCGTACGCTTTTTATAGAAACTGACACGTAGATCTAACACTTACATGCGGAGCCAGGGTGCCCCATCCAGCCGCGCACAGCCAATCAGACTACTGGGTCCGCCCTGGAAATGAGGCAGGACCTCCCGAGGCTGGGGGCGGAAGGGACACGCGTCACTCTGGCCACACAGTATTTCTCTACACCAAGCCACCTCCTGGGCTCAGGGACAGTGTCAGGGATTTGCTGTGACCTCCCAGGCCTGGAATAGAGGGAAGCCTGGCAGGGCTGGGACAGGCCTGGAGACAGACACCTGCAGAAGGTGACTGGAGAGAAGGTTTGGCTCACTGAGTTCTGAGATAGGAGAACCGTGTGCTCGGTTTCCTTCTCCTCTCAGCAGGGGCTGCCCGCTCGTCCTTCCCCATGCTGGACCACCCACCTCTGCCACCCGCCTGGCTCAAGGCTTCCTTGTCGGACCCCCGGGGTGACACACGCCAGATCCTGGGGGGGGCAGACCGAATGCCACCGGTGCCAGGAAAGACCAGAGCAATTGACCTAAACTAATCAGCCTTGCTGATGGACAAGCTGGCCGTGTCGCTGACTGGCCGTGTGACACAGATACACGGAATAGTCATGAACTCTCTCTGCTCCAGTCTCCTCTGCTGTAAAAGCCGAACATCCAGACAGCCAAGCAGGACTTCAGTGTGACGAGAGACCTGCGCCTGGCTTCACACCCAGGTCTTGTTCGGCCACATCTGTCCTGTGCAGGGAGGTAAACAGGATGCTTCCCATCCGGCCTGCAGTACTGGCAGGGTGGCGACCTCCTGTGACCTCCAACATGTGCCATGGCAACAGCTTCCTGTGTCAAGTGCCCAGAGGCCCTGAAGGAAAACAGCCTGCTAGGGAGAGGAGGGGAGCACGCCAAGCCCTGAGAGACACCTGGGTCTTACCACAGCTGGATAAATAAGGCACACTCTGGTCCCCACTTTGTAGACAAGGAGACAGAAGAGCAGAGAGATCAGCAGAGCACCCCAAATCACACACACTGTCCTCCCCTCGGTACAAGGTACCTCCTCTCTCCCCGACCCACACGCCTCAAGAAAAGAACCGGCACTCAGCTGGCAATACATCAAGTCAGATCTGTTAAGAGATCAACAAAAATAAGTAGAGTACAAAATCTGAGACAGGGGGCTGGGGATTTAGCTCAGCGGCAAAGCGCCTGCCTGGCAAGTGCAAGGTCGTGAGTTCAGTTCCCGGTACCGGAGAAAAACCAAAACCAAAAAAAAAAAAAAAAATCTGAGACAACTGTGAATACGGTGGGGGGAGTCCACCCCCCACGCCCAGCTTGCCGCTGGCCCCTTGATTCCCAAGCCGGCCGAAGAGATGACAAGGACGCCTGAGTAAGGCTCAACCACGGTGGCTTCTCGGGTCTGTAAGGCTTCTGCCTGGAAAGGACTTTCCAGGGGACTCCATCTTCAGAAACTGTGCCTGGTTATCACATTCACCATGAACCTGTCCCAAAATAACCTGGAAACAGGTTCTGGCTCTGGCTTCCGGCCAGGCTGCCAAAGTCTCCTAAGTAGACAGCTAATGGCGGCGGCTGAATCCGCCGATGTCACGGAACCTGCTCTCTCCGACCTGTGTGACCCCGTCTCATGTCAAAGATAGCACTTGTCAGGGAACTCTAGGGTCCTTCTCATCCCTCCCAGCACCGGGCAAGGACACAGAGCAGTTACCCGGGTCTGGGCTGCACTTTCTCCCCGCTTCCCAGCCTACAAGTGGCCTGTTCCTGCTTGATAGTTAAGACTCCCGACGGGGACAGCCTATTGGCCAAGTCCACAAAGGGAGACACAGGTGGCCTGGGGGATGTTGTCCACAGGTGCATCACAGCTGAAGGACAACCGAGCTGGAGAAGCCCCTGCTCTCACAGCAAACAGCGAGGAGAAGTCGCCTGACCCCACAGAGTTCGCAGCTGCATAAACAGCTCCGATACCGCCCCAGGTTAAAGTGTGAGCAGGGCATCATGGGATTCACACCCAGGAAGACATGAACAAATGCCAGAGAGACAAGCCACCCTCCACCCACACTACCTTGCCTTCTGCTACCTCTTCCACCACTCCCCAGGGCCTGGGGCGGGCATTATGGGAATGAAAGAGCCTGTGCCACCCCTACACCTTCGGTCCTCACACCCCAAGCAAAAGACAGACAAACATGGCCACTGCAGGCTTCATCTTAAGATGACACAACTCAACAATGAAATGCTTGAGAATCATAAACTTCCGATTAACCAAAAAGATATAATGCACACCTGTAATCCCAGCACTCAGGAAGCTGAGGCAGGCAGATCACCCTAAAAGGCCAGCCCGGGCTACTTAGTGAGCTCAAGGCCAGCCTGAACTACATAGTGAGATGCTGTCTCAAAAAAAAAAAAAAAAAAAAAAAAAGGAGGAGGAGGAGGAGAAGGAAAAGAAAAAAAAGGAGGAGAAGGAGGAAAAGCAAAACGTCTAGAATGAATGATGCCCAGGTTTCAATCTCCAGGACCAACCACACACCAAACAGAAAACATTGTAAATCAAATGACTAACATACACATAGAACAGATTCATTCTGCGCCTATGACAGTACGCTAAAAGAAAATAAGCAAAAGGTTCTAAACAAGGCAGTGCTCACTCACTCACGAGACTTCTAGTTTCTACACAACTGGCAAAGGCTTGGATGTGCTGACTTATGTAGGTGAGAACACGGTACAGAAGCCCAAAGGGGACACTGCAAGCAAGCAGCTCGGGAACATGGAAGGAGCCCTGCCCAGCAGTCCCATGGTCACTACAGGAGGAAACATGGGATTTGCGGGTCATCTGCCCAACAGCTACCTGCTTATCCCAGACGACAGGCCTGCAGGTTCCCGCTCAGTAACATACCAATTTCAGCTGGAAGATGCGAGATTCTGTTTTTTGGCAGATCCAGGATTCTCATGGCTTGAAACAGCTCGATGTATGTGGGAATGACTTGAATCAGCGTGTTGCTTATGTGCCATTCTTTCAGGTGCGTCTGCTCCTTCAGCGAGTCAGGGAGCTCCTGTAACAGGACAGAAGACAGCAATCAGAGCAGCTCCTGGGGGAGCCACGCATTTATTCTAAAAAAACAGAGCAGTACAGCAAACCTGAGCGCACCAGACTTCACTCCCAGCGAAAACAAAGACACCCGCAGCTGTCACTGATCTCACGGGAGCAACCAGCCCTATTTCCAAGGCATGCTATCTTTCAAATCAAGTCCCGTGAGCACAGAAACCTGGTGCTGGGGAGCCCTGGGTTCCGGCCCAGGCTCCACAGCTTCCTGGGCGCACCGTGTCCTCAGGCCCTGGCACTGAGATAGGACAGAAGTGTCCCCTGCCCCACGGCCGCCCAGGGAGACATATGCTGTGGTTTATCCTCATGAATCCAGCCCGCTACAGCCATGCTCGGCCGGGTCAGAGAGGGGCCCCTCCTGCACCCACGGCGACATGGAAAGTCTGTGCACGGTGAGAGCCCACCTTCTGGAAGAGCCACGTCCCCTGCTCTCGGCGGGCTGGTCCCCGCACTGTTCCCTAATAGAGCCTGTTTGGGTGTGGCGGGTTTACCTATTTGTGAGCTCTATTTGAGTAGCACAGGCTGCGCTGGAGCTCAAGAGCTGGCTCAGAAGGCAGTCAAGATGGAGAAAGACGGAGGAGGATGGAACTGCTGCCTTCACTCCTAACGAGGTCCTGGTCTGCAGGGAGCGGCCAGCTCTGAGTGCAAAGAGGGCTGCTAACACAGAGAGCTGAGTGTTGCCGGCACGCTCCTCACACTGAAAGAGCTACACTTGGCCTAGGGATTTCTATGTAAACCGACCGAAAGAACCCTCAGCCACTGGTGATGGTTTCTGAAGTGACGGGGAGGAGCGCAGAGGTCCCCAGGGATTCCTGGGCATCCTGGGCTGAGATTGAGAAGGTGTTGAAAGCACTACAAGGGTTCAGGGGTGCTGTTTGTGCAGCTGAAGAAATCTGATTCGCCAAGCGATTCCCAAACCCACTGCAGGGCAGGATGCCGGGCACCTGGCCTCATGAGGCTGCGTGTGGCACCCCATCAAAGCCTGGGCACAGCACAGGGAGCGGGGGCAACTCCACAGGCACGCGGTCAGGTCCCATGGAAGGAGGAACAGGAAGTCCGCAGTGAACCTTTGGTTTAGTGCTCGGTACTTCTAACACGCTTCCTGGTCATCGCTGGCTGTGAAGATGAGGCTTTTCACCTAGGCAAGTCCCTCCACTGAAGATCATCTATACAACAGCACCACGGGACAGACAAGGGGAGCACTACCAAGGCCCACTGGAAAGAGGAAAACTAAGCCCAGAATGTCACATGGATCACTTAACTGAGGACTGGTTGTGTCCTCCACAGGGCCTAGTGCAAAATGAAAACTGGACCCCTTGTTTAAACTTCCAATATTGCCTGAGGATATAGCTCAGCAGCACAAGTGCCTGCCTGGCAAATGCAAGGTCCTGAGTTCAATTTCTGGTACCAAAAATTAATTAGTTAATTAAAATAAAAGTCCAATATTGTGACAGCCAAGCACCAAGACAAGCAAGGGCCTTTCTGAACTCAGGAGCTGTGGTGCCTCCCTGGATGAGGTTAACAGAGTCCTTGTGCTCCCTCAGGCACAGCAGAGGTCAGGGAAGGAACAAGCAGATGATGAATGCTCAATGTATTAGTCCACTTTCCACTGCTGTGACAAAATGCCTAAGGCAGACCACTTAAAGGTGGAAAGGGTTGCTCTGCCTGGCACTTGCAGAGCCAGGGTCATTTGCCCTGGTTACTCTAAGTCCCTGCAAGGCAGCACAAGATGAGGATTGCGTGGCAGGGGAAAGCTGCTTCCTTCATGGAGGCCAGGAAGCAGGTAGAGAGGGGGAAGAGGCAAGTCTCATAGACCCTCAAGGCCACGCCCCCATGACCTAACTTCCTCCATGAGGCTCCACCTCTTAAAGGCACCACTTCCCATAGGGCCACAACTAGTGAGCCAGCCTTTAGCACTGGGGCCTTTAGGAGACATTTAAGATCCAAATCATAACACTGAGATTGTCTCTCTCAGTTCTCTGCCCCAGAAAGTGAGTGGGTCCTTCACTGTGGGTCCTCACAGCTCCAGACAAATCATAACCAGGCACTTCCAGGGAAGGGAGGCACCAGGGAGATGGAAACCCTACAGCTACATCCTCAGAACCAAACCTGCACTGGACACACACTCGACACTCAGTCAGCTGCCTAGGGCTCCAGCAGCCCAGGATCTCCAGACCCTCAGGAAAAGCCCTCCCATAAAGATCAGGACAGACACCCTCAAAGCCAAAGCAAGCTGAAAGAAGAAAATGTCTCCCAAAAAAGCTATGGATCAGCCAGGCATGGTGGCATGACCTGAAATCCTACTACGCTGGGAGGCTGAGGCAGGAGGATACTAAGCTCCACTTCAGCCTTGGGAACTTAGTAACTTAGTTGGACATTGTCTCAAGGTTAAAAATTTAAGAAAAAAAAAGGCTGGGGATGTAGCTCAGTGTGATGGCCCTGGGTTCAATCCCAAGTACTGCAAAAAGGAAAAAAGAACTTGATAGTATAAATAAAAGATTCTACGGAAGGCTTAGAAAATGACCTTTAATCAAAAGACCAGGCAGTTGCAAATTCCTGTAATCCCAGCACTCTGAGAGGCTGAGGCAGGAGGGTGGCAAATGCTAGCCAACCCTGGAGCAATTTATCAAGACCTTACCAGCCCGAATACCTGCTCATTGCAGGGATGAGACTAAGGGAAGTGATATCAAAGGGGTTTGAAGAACCGTTTATTCACACTGAGTCCTCACTGAGTCCTTGGAGAATCCTGCCCTGCAGAGGTGGGCCGGAACCAGCTCCTATGCCCCCGGCAACTTCCTGACTGTGCAGACTGAGCGCCGCACCCAGGTGCTGCTTCTACAGGGGCAGCAGGTCACAGGCATCTGGGTGATGCTTCCCTAGGCCAGGCTGCAGGTCGGGGGAGGGGGTCCAGGACACCATTGTAAACCCCCAGGAAAGAACTAGGGGCCTCTCTGCCCGGCCTCAATATCACAGGACCGGGCAGCTGGAGCAGGGTATTGCAGGGACCACCACGCCCCTCCACAGCCCTGGGACAAGCCAGGGGTTTAGAAGGGCCAGGCATTTAGCTGAGGATGGTAAAGGCAAAGGGCTGTTTTACTATTGGGGAGGGAGAGAGACATCTGGACTCACCTTCCAGTGCTCCCCGCAGAGCTCAAACACAAACGGGCTGCTGCGTCGGGCCCCGTCCTTGGCCTTCGAGCTCTGCCTGGCCAGGGAGCCCTGCTCCATTTTGTCCAAAAGCCTGACGCTGGTGTCCACGAAGCCATTCTTGCAGTACTGGGCCTGGGGGATGCCCTTCCTCCGGCACTCGGCCACAAAGTTCCACTCCTCCTTTATCCTGGGACAGCAGGGAGCCACGGTTACTCTCCTGGGGTCCACCACCAGCCACCGGCCCAACCCTCTTCCTGCCTCCTGCCCCGGGATGCAGGGGAAGCCTGGTCCCTCTGTGGATCTTGGTTCCTCCGACTTAAGACAGAGGAGGTGGGTTAGGTTGAATGTCTGGCTACAATGACTGCCAAAATCACCCATGGATTTAACTACCCTTTCCTCTGAAATAATATTACGTTACTCTGTCTGCCTGGACTCCTTGTGCTCAGAGCTCTGCAGGGCTGGCTCCCAGGTTTGGGTGCAAATGTTACCTTCGTAAGTGGAGTGTTTGCTCTAAAAAAACACTACTTAGTTATTGCCGGGGTTTCATCCTTGCCATGACGCTGAAGGGAGCAGGAACATTTGGAATATATATACTCCAATTCCAATATATATATTCACATTCATATATATATATATTTGGAATATATATTCATATTCATTTGGGAGTTTTTCGTTTGTTCGGTATTGGTTTTGGTTTTGAGACAGGGTCTCGCCATATAGCCCAGGCTGGCCTTGAACTTGCAGCGATCCTCCTGCCTCAGCCTCCTGAGTGCTGGGGGTATAGGCATGCAGCACCACACTGGTGGGCTTTCTGGTTTTCCTCCTGACAGCGCAGGCTGGCACAGGTGCCCGGGTCTCAATCCCAGGGAGCTGAGCTGGGGAGAGCCGGGGCCTGAGCGCCTGATCACAGGACACAGGCCGCGCCTGGCACGCACCACGTCTCCGGCTTCCCCCCGTCACATTGCGTCCTTTCCAGCCAAGCCACTGAGGGAGCCGAGCCCCAAGAGCGACCCCTACTTTTCCAGCGCACTCTTCTCCAGCCGCTCCGCCTCCTTCCTCTGCCGGGCTTTATGCTTCTTCACTCGTGTTTCCCACAAGGCTCTGACGACAGAGATGTCAAACACCACCACCTTGTGCCCCATGTTGGAAGCACAAAAATTACCTATGTTTAGAAAAACACACACGTCAGCTTCCTGCACACACAGCACACAGAGAGCAGTTGTTGCTGATGCTGTTGCTGTTGTTGTTGGTTTTTTTGAGACAGGGTCTCACTCTGTAACCCAGGCTGGCCTCAAACTCAAGGAGATCCTCCTGCCTCAGCCTCCCAAGTACTGGGACCACAGGTATGCGCCACCACACTTAGCCAAAAAGTTTTAACAGGAACTTTGAAATATGCATGAGTCTGCTGCCTTAGGTCACGCCTTGCCTTGTTTCAGACGGCGGCTTGCTAATTTCCTCAGTGACCAGTCTGACAGCACTCTGTGTCCGGGCATCACCACTCAGCACTCCCCTGGGGTCCCCGCCCCTGGGACAGCACACAGGTCCCTCTACCCTTCTGTTGAACCCGGGAGTCTCAAAGCCCCCTGACATTCCTCAATCTCATGAGTCCTCCTTCTACTGACTTTATAGTGTGCGTCTCATCTTTTCCCAGGGTGATAACATGCTAGGGGATTCAGTGAGTTAATCACAGCACGCTCACATGCGGGCACACACACACACACACACACACACACACGCAAGCACATGTAACATCTCAGTCATATTAAATCTCAATAAGTTTCATGGGAGAAGGGTGCAGTTCATGGCGGAGCCAATGCTTAGCATGCATGAGGCTGTGGGTTCCATCCCAGTAGCCTCCAAAATGACTGCGGACAACACTGACTGAGAAGCTCTCTTTTAAACTCATAGCAATTTCTTCTAAACACATGGGCTCCCTCTCCTCCCATCTCTCAGGACATGGGGGCTCCATCCTCACCCTTCCTGGCCAGCTTGTCCAGCCCCTCCCACCTCTCCCCACCAACTGAGCTGGCCCTGGTCCTTGCTCCACTCGGGAAAGCCTTCTCCTGAGTGGAAGCCCCCTCTCCTCCACCGCCTCCCACCCTTTCTGCACCGACCCCCACCAGGTAACACAGTTAAAGGTGGCCTGGAACCTCCGGGGCACCCCCCAACCAGGACCAACACCAGGACAGTATCCATAGCATGAGCACTTCTAAGCTGTCAGTCCCACTTTTAAGCTCAAGCACGGAAGACTCAGGCCTGTCTTGGCCACATTTTAGCGAGATCTTAGAGGTGAGTATCCTGTTATGGTTTATAACTAGGGCTCCCTCCAAAGCCTAGTGCATTCATAGGCGGGGTTTTAGGAGGGGAATGGATCATGGGGCACGATACGATACTCATCTGTGGGGGCATGGTCCACCTTCCTCCTCCCCCCTTGATCCCTCTGTGCTTCCTGCTGACCGTGCCATAAGCTGCTGTTTCTCCCCTGCCAGGCCCCTCTGCCAGGCCCCCTTGCCATGCCACCCTGCCTCGGAGCCCACTGACTACAGACTAAAACCTCTACAAACTGTGAGCCAAAGTAAACCCTTTCCTCCTTTAAATAGTAGGTGAGGAATTGTGTCTCAGCCTGGAGAATGTAGCTAAGACATATCTCTAGACATATCTCTACTCTCAGTTTCACCCCTAGAATCATGGAAGGCTCAGAAAAATGTTGAGCTGGGATACAGCTCCCTGGTAGAGCACTTGCCCAGGACTTTGCTTCTTAGTCTTCAGCGGGAAAAAATATCTGTCTCCATCCCTGATCCCTGGCCTTGTGCCTGGCACACAAAAGGCTTCCCATAAAAACTTCATGAGCCGGGCATGGTGGCACACACCTGTAATCCCAGTACTCGGGAGGCTGAGGCAGGAGGATCGCTGCAGACCAGCCTGGGCTACAAAGTGATCTCAAGGCCAGCCTGAACTGCATAGTGAGACCCTGTCTCAAAAAGACAAAAAAAAAATCTTACCTTCCTTCCAGGGCTGGAGATTTAGCTCAGTGGCACAGCACTTGCCTGGCAAGTGTGAGGTCGTGAGTTTGATTCCCAGTACCAGGAAAA
>NW_004955420.1:25499242-25500735 GCF_000276665.1 Chinchilla lanigera | reverse complement strand
GGCAGGTGCTTTCCCGCTGAGCTAAATCCCCAGCCCCGGTATCTCATTATTTTGATTTGCATTTTCCTGATGGCTAATGATGTTGAGCATCTTTTATTGACCTTTTGTGTATCTTCTTTGAATATCTATATCTTTCTGTATATCTATTCCAGCTGGGCGTGGTGGCACAAGCCTGTAATCCCAACACTCAGGAGGCTGAGGTAGGAGAATCTCCATGAGTTCAAGGCCAGCCTGGGCTATAAAGTGAATTCAAGGCCAGTCTCCACTATGTAGCAAGATCCTGTCAAAAGAAAGAAAGAAAGGAAGAAAGAAAGAAAGAAAGAAAGAAAGAAAGAAAGAAAGAAAGAAAGAAAGAAAGAAAAGAAAGAAAGAAAGAAAGAAAGAAAGAAGAAAGAAAGAAAGAAAGAAAGAAAGAAAGAAAGATCTGTTCTGCTCCTTTGCCTATTTTTAATTGAGTTAATATTTTCTTTTACTGTTGAATTGTAATGGTACTTTATATATTCTAGAT
The DNA here is from genome assembly GCF_000276665.1 of Chinchilla lanigera. Classification (NCBI taxonomy): domain Eukaryota; kingdom Metazoa; phylum Chordata; class Mammalia; order Rodentia; family Chinchillidae; genus Chinchilla; species Chinchilla lanigera. Next base: position 25,500,227 of record NW_004955420.1, on the reverse strand, counting down.
GCAGGTCTCTTACCAGTTACATGGTTTGCAAAACTTTTCTCCTACGTTGTATGTAAACTATCTTCTTACCTTCTTGGATCCATCCTTTTGCTTTTAACTTATATATATAGTTATATTTGGTTTTATAAACAGAATATTATTGGATCACTTATTTAACCCACTTGGATAATTCCTATCTTTTAACTGCTGTGTTTACTCCAATAATATTTAATATAACTTACTCATATATTTGGATTTAGGTCTGCTATTTTACCAATTGTTCTTGATTTGATATCATTTTATTGTTTTCCTATTTTACATTTTCCTGCCTTCTTGTGTGTCACCTAACATTTTTTAGCACTCCATTTGTATTTCTAATGTGTTTTTGATTATGTCTCTTTGTGTAGTTCTTTTCTCTTTTTTATGGTTGCCCTAGGAACCACAAGAGACATGTTTACCTTTTCATAGTCAATTTAGAAACAATTACTTCATCACTTCAGATGAGACAAGGAAACCTTCCCACCATCCAGATCCCCTACATGGCCATTTATGGTGTTGTTGTTGTGGTTGTTATTTTGTGCTGTCTGGCAATCAGTGTTATATTTATGGCTTCCAGTCTTATTTTAAAGAACTCAGGAGAAAGCCAGCCTATTATATTTACTCTGATATTTACTACATCTGCTGGTCTTCCTTCCTACTGTTCAAGTTTCCCTCTAATACCATTTCCCTTCTGCCTAAAAACTTCCCTTAGGAACTAGTTGCACACTGGCACATTCTGCTTTCTTTTATCTGAGGACATCTTTCTCACCCCAGGGCTGAGGGAGAGGCTATATTTGCTGGGTATAGAATTCTTTTTTTTTTCTTTTTTTTTTTTATTTTAAAGAATAAAAGAAGGATAACATAATAATAGGGGGGACTTAGCAAATTACAGACAAAATGGTAGGAAATTATCAATGGTTATCATTTTACATATTATTATCTACAAAATAGTTTCTCAGGAAAACAA
>NW_004955420.1:25488207-25498877 GCF_000276665.1 Chinchilla lanigera | reverse complement strand
GGCTGGAAGGAAGTGGCTATAGAATTCTGTGTCTGCCAGTCTTTTCTTTCAGCATTTTGAAAATGCCACACCATGTTATTCTGACATTCATGGTTTCAGATAAGAAATTTGCAGCCATTTGAATCTGATTCTCCCACCTGTGATGTCTTATTTTTCTTTTCCCATTTTCAAGGTAACTGTCTTTGTCTTTGTTTTCTTAGATCAGCTGTGGTATGTCTGGGTACGTATTTCTTTGGGCTTATCCTGTTTAGGGGTTGTTTATTTTCTTTAACTGGCTGGTTTATTTCTTTTGCCAAATTTGAGACTTTTCAGCCAATATGCTTTCAAATGTTTTTCCTGCACTACACTCTGTTTTCTCCTGGAACTCTGATGATGCAAACATTGGACCTTTCAGTATTATTTCTCAGATTCTTGGGGCGTTGATCATGTTATAAATATCGTCTTCTCTCTCTCTCTTTTTTATACTGGCCATCTCCAGTAACCTTCAAGTTTCTTAACTCTTACCTATCTTTACTTCTCAGGAACCCAGGCGGCAGCGCCCCTGCCCTGTCCTTGTTTCCTACAAACGCACCCATGTTCTGGCCACAAAGGGGAGTGCTGAGCGGGGGGACCCAGCCGTGAGGGTTTGCTCCACCCTCGGGCACCGCAGCTCCTCCCAGCAGAAAGAGGACTCAGGCTTGACCCACTGACGCAGGGAACCTAGGCAATCAGGGCAGAGAGGGCCGGAGAGAGAGACAGGGGTGTGCGAAGGCGGTGTTGGTCAGAGGGCTCCAGACACACGGCAGAATGCAAGTCAATAATGTATTGTAGCCAAACAAGGTGGCTAGCACATGCCTGTAACTCCAGCCACAGAAGAAGCTGAGGCAGGAGAACTGCAAACCCAAGCCCAGCCTGGGCAAATTAGCAATAGAGCAAGATCCTGTCTCAAAATAAAAAATAAATAAGACGACTGGCGTGGTGGTGCAGGCCTGTAATCCCAGCATTTGGGAGACTGAGGAGGGAGGCTCATTGTCAGTTCAAGGCCCGCCTGGACTACGAAGTGAGTTCAAGGCCAGCCTGAACTCATAGCGAAACCCTGTCTCAAAAAGGCCAAATAAATAAATAAATAAGAGCTGAGGATGTGGCTCAGTGCAAAGGTCCTGGGTTCAAGCCCCAGTACCCCACAAAAATAAGCATATTTCAAAATATCTAGGTAGGGGCTGGGAATTTAGCTCAGCAGCACAGTGCCTGCCTGGAAAGCTCAAGGTCATGAGTTTGATTCCCGGTACTGGAAAAAAAAAATCTAGATAGTAAATTTTAAATGTCTTTCTATAAAATAAAAAGTATATAGGTGATGTTTATGTCAATTACTTTGATATCATTTTTCTACATTATATGTGTGTCAAAATATCACCTTGTACCTTATAAACATATGTAACTATGATTTGTCAACTAAAAATAGTCACTCTGAAATCTAATTTTTTTTTACATTTTGAGTTTCGGCCAACCTGACCCAGGCGGGGATGCAAGAGAGGCACAGGGGAAGACTTTCCATTCCCTCACATGCAGAATTCTGGAGCCCTTCCATTATCTTCTCGTTGCCCCTGGATTTCCACTGCTGTGACAAAGGACCTGAGATAACTTAAAAAGAAGAAAAGGGAGCCAGGCCTGGTGGCTCACATCTGTCATCCCAGCGCTTGGGAGGCTGAGGCAGGAGGATCACCATGAGTTTAAGGCCAGCCTGAACTACACAGTGAGACCCTGTCTCCAAAACAAAACAAAAGAAAGAAAAAAGTATTAACAGTTGTTGAATCTAGGAGGGGAATCTATACAGGAACACTGTGTAATTCTTTCAACTTTTCCATATGCTTAAGATTTTCCAGGGCTGGGGATATAGCTCAGTGGCATAAGTACCTGCCTGACAAGTTCAAGGTCATAAGTTCGATCCCCGGTACCGCCAAAAAAAAAGATTTTCCATAATAAAAACTTAGGAAAAAAGAAAGGACTTGGAAATTTCCTATAAAAAAATAAATAAACATTTGGTCATGTTAAGAAGAACGACTTGAATGTCTTTCCTAAGTTGCAGGCAACATGTGAAACTTAATTCCAGAAGCCCCCGACGTTTTCTGTACGTCGTTGTCCATCCCAGTGGCTCTCGGAGCTTGGTGGGAAGACCACACCCAGGCGTCTAACCCACCCTACAGTCTGGCAAAGCTCAGACAGAGGTTCTGCTCCTCCCCTAGGCAGCTGTGGATCGGCCAGGACTTAACATCCGGGTCTTGCCTGTGCCGTGGGACTCTGTTTGCAAATCCGTAAGGAGCGAGAACTCCTGGGACAGGCGGCAACAACCGCGTTTGCCAGAGATTCACACGCGATGCTTGGAGGTCACACTCCTAAGTGCTGGGTCCAGCCCTGGCACCCTGCGCAGGCCGAGACTGACTGCAAAGCTGTCTGGACAACTGGAGGCAGTCACCTCAGTCCAGGGGCTTAGCAGCTTCGTAAGGCGGTGCTGGGTTGGAAAAGTAGTTTTACTTTGTTGTTGTTTTGGTTTGGTTTTTGTTTTGTTTTGCTTTTGGAGACAGGGTCTCACTGTGTACCCCAGGCTGGCCTGGAACTTATTTTTATTTTTGGGTTTTTTTGAGACAGGGTTTCACTATGCAGTTCAAGCTGGCCTTGAGCTCACTTTGTAACCCAGGCTGGTCTCGAACTCACAATAATCCTCCTGCCTCAGCCTCGAGAGTGCTGGGATTACAGGCGTGTGCCACCATGCCCTGCTGGCCTGGAATTAGAGGTGACCCTCCTGATTCAGCCTCCTGAGTGCTGGGAGGACAGGGGTGGACCACCACACCCTGCAGCTTGGGAGACAGAGGGTCTCCTATCAAATTTACAAAGCTAATCCCTTCTTTGTAGAATGAGCTCCCATCTGCACAAACTTTAAAGCGAATATATAAAATGTGATTTCCTAAGCATGAACTTTCTCTGGGCGATAGAAATGCTACCATAACCTACAGCGGCAAAGCAGAAAAGAGAGGAACTGACCTCTGCAGAGTCTGAAGGCTCTCAGTGCAAACAACGCAACAGGGGAAGAAACCTCGACCAAGCTGGTCCCCTCTACCAGTACAGTGAGCAACTTCGCACCGACCCCAGTGACCCCGATGGCACAGACGGGCCCCCTGGGGCTGAGTCCATCCCAGCCGGGTCGCAGACACCAGGGACACACTGCATCCCGGCCACTATGACAGCACCCCGGGTGACAGCCTGAGCCGCTCCTGACCAGGCTCGGATTCCCAGTGGGAAAGAAAATGCCGCCCCCCACCAAAAAAAAAAAAAAAAACAAGAAGCAGATTTTCCAGCCGAGAGTGAGAGCGCAAATAAAGAAGTATCTTGGGCTCTGCGGGCCAAGAGCTCACACAGACAATGTCACTCAGGCAAGGACATGCAGAGCGACCTTGCTCACCCTGCCCTCGTGCCTTGGCGAGGCTGGGGCAGGGATGAACAGGTTGTCAAGCCCGTTGCCACCCGCTGGGGACACTGTTGGAAGAGGCACAGGGTGTGAGGGGCAGCCCTGCAAGACCAGTGGGGGCAGCCTCTCTCTGCCCCTGTGACCTCCAAGTGTGTGACCTGTGTCCTCCTCACCTGTGGTCATCTTGAGGTGGATGCCCGGCTGCAAGCCAGGTCCCCACTCGGCCTGACTCCTGAGCCGAGGTGTCCCGGCTGGCTGCCTGGCACTTGTCAACAGCAGAGTCTGCGATGTGTAAATGCCAACCAGCGTTGACAGGTGCTGCGAACAGAGTGGGACAGGCCAGCCGGGTATGGCGGCACACACCCGTCAGGCCAGCACTCTGGGAGGCTGAGGCAGGAGGATCGCAAGTTCAAGCCCACCTTGGGCAGCTTAGCAACTTAGTGAGACCCTGTCTCAAAATTTAAAAAAACATTCATTATATTCTGGGGATCTAGCTCAGTGCAAAAATCCTGGGTTCAACCCTCAGTACTGAAAAAGGAGAAAAAGAAAAGAAAGAAGAATAAAACATAAATAAAATAGAACAGAGAGGCCAGCTCCCGCAGCAGGTGCCAGGCCTGTGCCTAGAGTTCGCTGCTCCTCGCTTTAAAGGACAAAGAAATACAAAATAGTTTGCTCTGGAGGATGCGCTGGCTTTTAGCAACACCACACAGTCTCTCCCACTCTTCCCTTCAGAAAGGCCTGCTCCTCTGCCCCCGGCCGTGGCTGGACTTAAGTGACTGATATAATGAACTGCATGGGTGACACTGGTAGCGTGTGACCCTGCACTAGCACCCAAAGGTGGTGCTCTCTGTCCTCTCCGTTCACCCTGAAGGAAGTCACAGGGACATTCAAGAAGCCGCGATAAGAGAAAGGGTAGTAACATAAGAGGCTCTTCATAAAGGTCAGTGCTAACCCACTGGGATCCCAGTGTGCCCACCCAGGGAACACGCCACCCGCCATGGCCATCCGGAAGTCACTCCCTTGGCTGGGGCCCCTCTGCCACCTGCTATGCGGGGGACACCCATTCACACTGCAGTCGCCACTGAGGCCTGGAGGGCGCGCACGTCTCACGCTGGCATGTCACACCCTCATCCTAACTGCTCGCCGTGTCCCACTCACTTCACTTGAGAGTGACAGTCGTGGAAAGAGGTCACACCGCCGCCTGGCTCAAATCCCTCTGAGACCTCCCTGTGGGACAAGCATGGAGCCCAGCCTCTCCGAGCCCCCCACGCCCCAAAATCGCTGTGATCTCCCCTCCCTTTGCCTCTCCCCTCACCCCAACGCCCCTGATCCTGTCTCTACCAATTGTCTGCTTCGAAGCTCCTGAAGCAAGTTATATCATTTGGTTGGGTTTTTTTTTAATGTCAGGTGTGCTTTAAAAATACAGTGAGTACTTAAGTTTTTAAAAGTTATTGCAGCAGAAGACACATTGCTGTGGGTCCCCCTCAAACCCTCCCCTCGCCTCAAAAATACTTATCCCGTTGTTCTTGCCACTTTCTGCAGCAGCTCCGACTCCTGAGGGTCTTTATGAGCTGTGATCAAACGCAGGGAAGGCCGCTGCCAAGCGCCGTCCAACAGAAAGGCCGCCCGCGAAAACACGACGCTGTCCTCGCCCACCTCATTCATCCCGTCTGGCACCAGGCAACGTCTGGCTCTTCCCAAAGTCAACACGACCAGGAAAGGTCAGTGTTTTGAATCCATTTAGCACATCAAGGCATCCAGGACAGCACAGCTAAAGACCCTCAGGAAAGAGGCCTGCAGGGTGGCTGCAGGAAGTGACAGGAGCCGTGGGACGAGTGGGTGCAAAGGTTTGGAGCGGAGGGGACGGAATGTGTCTTCAGTGCGTTTTTAACGTAAAGAGTCGCCATACTGTTCCACTGTACATCTTGTTTTCTCTGTGGTCCAAGCCACAGAGGAGCCAGAGTTTACTGCCACAAGCAGCCACCCAGGAGGCCCAGACTTGTGCGCAGTGCCAGCCCCGTGGAGAGGGTGCTGTGGCAGTCTGGAGGAGCTGGGGCCCACAGCGGCAGAGGACACCCAGGCTCGGCCTCCAAAACCCAGCTGGCACACGCCACCAGGGCTGCATCCATCGCCCCTTCCTGGGACCGAGCAGAAGGGGACCATCCGCGCGAGAGCTCTGTCTCAGCCCAGCTTCCGACCTGACAACAGGGGCTGGACGTGGTGCCGCAGTGCCAGACAGCAGGACGCGCCGTGCCGCAAAGCATGGGTGAGCAGTTGGGGTCACCAGCGGGGCTGGGCTGACATTCCCTCGCCTGCCTCTGGACGCGGTCCTAGCAGGATCTGTCACGGTGCCGTCTGCCCTCCAGAGCCAGAGGGCATGACTGGAAAAGCATGTCCCCTGGCGCAGAGCCCTGGTCTCACTCTGAAGTCATACGCCGGGGGAGGGAATGCTTTCAGACCCCTAGTCCTGTCCCTTCTTGTCAGTGACAGCTGGACTGGACAGCTTGGAGACCCCTGTGGGGAGGACTGGGGGACCCGCAGGGCCCCCAAAGCCCACCATCTGTTGGGGCTCCCTCCGCGAGGCTAGGAGGGACAGGACAGGGGATAGAGGGCAGGGAGACCAAGCAGGTGCCCAGGCACAGCCCCCAGCGTCCCTCCTCCCTCCCTAGGTCTACCCCACGCGTCCTGGAGGCGGAGGAGACTGCTGTCAACACCTGGCTGGGTCCAAACAGGGACTGCGGGGGACACCAGGCGCCAAGGGGTGACTCACAAATTCCCTTCTAGCTTCCCCGAGCCGCTGCCCAGCGCGGGCTTTATCGCGGGAACACGGGGTCCCGCGGCTCGGGGATGAATCGTGAGTCACAGTTCATTTGTGGCTCGGGGGCAGCGCGGCCCTGGGAACATCCGGTTACCTGGCTGGTAATCTGCTAAACTGGAAGGTCAAGCAGGGGAGGCCTGGGGAGCAGGGGTTGGGAGGGCGGGTCCGCCTCAGACTCTCCTGGCCCTGGCCCCAGGCCGCGTGGATACAATGGGGCTGGGCAGCACAGAGCTTCGGCTGGGCGGTGGGCTGGGACCTTCGCGTCTGGGGCTTAAAACCGAGGCGGGGAGGTCCATTATTCAAAGAAAAGAAATTAAGGCCAGCCAGGTGCTTGTGCCATCATCCCAGTACTCACGGAGGCTGAGGCAGGAGGATCGCAAGTCTGAGCCCAGTCTGTGCAAATTAGCAAGACTCTGCCTCAAAATAAAGACGTAAAGGCCAAGTGTCTGGGGAAATCAGGGGGTCCGTGAACTTCGGGGGCTTTTCCAAGAACGCGGGCTCAGGCTCCTGCGGGGCAGACGAGTCAGGGGTATCTCCTCTGGGCCTCCCATCACCCCACCCGCCCCTCGCACCCCGTGTCTGCGGGAAGCCCCGCCCCTCCCGCCGTGCTCCGAACCAGCTTGGGACGGGGTTCCGGCCGGCGCAGAGTCCACGCCAGCCCCACCCCCGGCCCCGGCCCCGGCGCCGACGTCCCGCGTCCCTTACCTCCCCGGCCGCTGCCGACCCGGTCCGGAGCGGTCTACACCGCGCAGCGACCCCGCGGAAGGCGCCGCGGCTCGGCTGGGCTCATCGGCTATATTTGTAAGCGGAGAACTCGATCCGCGGGACAGGCGCGGGGCACCGTCCACGCCTCCCGCGTGACTCTGCCCAGGACAACACGGGGGGGCGCGGTGCGCTCCCAGCCACCCAGGGTCGCTGGTCCCATCCGTCTGCAAACCGGGGGCACCGGGCAGGGGCGGAACAGAGAAAGGAAAAGGCTGGAGACCAAGCGAGAAACCGGATTAGAAAACCAAGACAGCACGCCTTTACTCCCAGCACTCAGGAAGCCGAGGCAGGAGGATCGCCGAGACTTCAGAGCCAGCCTGAACTACACAGGGAGACCCTGACTCAAAAAATAAAAATAAAAAATAAAAAATAAAAAAACCATAGGACACAGGGAATAGGAAGGCTTCCCAGTGTTTGAAGCAACGTGTACAAGGTCTTGATTTCATTTTTAAATTTTTTTTTTCGTTTTTTTTTTGTGGCACCGGGGATCGAACTGAGGACCTTGCGCTTGCCAGGTAGGCGCTTGTGCCACTGAGTTATATCCCCAGACCCTTGATTTCATTTTCATACTTTTAAATTTCCTATAATGTATGAGTTTAGAGTGTTTTGTTTCGCTTTGTGGAGCTGGGGCTTGAGCACAGGGCCTTCGAGCTAAGCCACAGCCTCCAGCCCCTTTCCTTTATTTTTTGAGACAGGGTCTAGCCACGTCACTAAATTACCCAGCCTGAGCTTGAACTTTTCCCAACCTCCTGCCTCAGCCTCCCAGAGAGCTGGGATCACAGGCCTGCGCCACCACACCTGTAGCTTGTTTTAGAGAGAGCGCTCAACGGGCAGCCGCCTTGCTGGCAGCCCTCACTGCCGCGATGTGACATGTGACCGCAGCAGATGTGACAATAAGACACCGATCGGTAATGCAGCTTCCTGCTGTTCCCAGGCCCAACCCCTTCCGTCACAGGGCGATAGCTCTCGCATAACCTTCACCTTTGCCGGAAACTAGAAGCACCTTCTATGCCATGCGTACTCAGAAGGGTGTCCCAATTGTGCAGTTGTTTCCTGTAGGGTCTATTAGTGCCTATTAGTTATCCAGAGGTACGTTGTTAGTAACCGGTGGGTTTAATTTTGGGGACCAAACACTTGATCATTTCCACAGCGCAGTCACCCACTTTGCCTGCTCCCTCCCCGCACCCCCTTCCTTCCCTCTAACCCTTTCCCTTCTATTTTATGTTGCTTTACTTTTCTAAGGACTGTCTCCTACAAAAACATTTTCTGTTTATTGATATATGTAAGTAATTTTATTTCTATTTATTTAAGATTGAGAATATTTATTAATTTTTGCTGTTTTGTTTTGTTTTGTTTGCTTATTTTTTCCGGTATCAGGAATCGAACTCACAACCTTGCGCTTGCCAGGCAGGCACTGTGCTACTGAGCAAAACCCCCAGCCCTGACATTTATTAATTGTTGACATCTACAACTAAATTATCATTATTATTATTATTTGATTTTTTTTTTTTTTTTGAGACAGGGTCTCACTATGTAGTTCAGGTTGGTCTTGAGCTCACTTTGTAGCCCAGGCTGGCCTCAAACTCACAGCGATCCTCCTGCCTCAGCCTGCCAAGTGCTGGGATTACAGGTGTGCATGTACACCATGCCCCGCTTAAATTATTTTAAATTGTATACTAAGTTGTTAGCAGTGCTCAAATGTCTTTGTTACTGTATTAAATCTTACCCAGATAAATGCTTTTTTATTACTTTGGGTAGGATCTTAGGATTCTTTCTCTTTTTCATTTTTTATCTTGTTAGTACACGCTTGTAGCACGTGCAGTGTAAGTCATCTTGGGGAGTGGGTCTGTGCGTGTAATACAGCGTGGTTCTTTTTTTAACGCCTTTCCCCTACCCTCCCTCCTCCTCTAAGTCCCTTCCCATTTTCCTTGTTGATATTATTAGTAACTGGTGTTCGTTTCCCTTTTGTTTTGTTTGTTTTTCCTGATATTCTGAACCCAAGAACCTAAATGGACCAGGCCGATTCACAACTTAAGTACTATTTCAATTTGCAAGAGACCCAACCATTCCAAAGCTGAACTGTCCTTAGGGCGAAAAGTTTTCCCAGGAATTGCTTTAAATACCACAGGACCTTTGTGACACAGCCGACACGTGGGACTCCATAAACCCCAGGCCCCGGACTACAACGTGCCCCCCAAAAAGATGGAGAAATTTATCCAATCAAAATTACATTTCAGAAAAAGAAAACATTTTTTGTTATAAGTATGCCTCGAATATGGCAAGGTGACATCTCTGCTGGAAATGTATTTGCCAGGAATCAGAAATTTAGATGGAACCAAAGTCCTCAGTTTTGCCTGGGGAACGTGCACCCAGCCGGCCAGGGTCTCCCTACACACAAGAGAGGGTCTGAGGTCACCAGGCTCAGGGGCAGCGCTGCCTTCCTGGACCATGGTGAGGGATCTGCAGTTAGCACAGGTGGCTCAGGGGGACCTAGGACCGGCTCCTCAGTGGCTGGCACGGCCTGGGGTGCCCTTCTGCCTAGGGTGGGGATTCCTGATTCACAGAGTCTAGGCTGGGGTCCAGGGATCCGCATTTTCTCATGTGCCTACCTGAGCAGACACAAAATAGGACCCGGTGTGGTGGCCCACACCTGTAATCCCAGCTACCTGGGAGGCTGAAGCAGGAGGATCACAAGTTTGAGCCTAGCCTGAGCAACTTAGTGAGACCCTGTCTCAAAATAAAAGTAAAATAAAAGAGGAATTGGGGCCTGGGGATGTACTGAGCTCAATTCTCAGTACCAATAAATAAATTACAAAAATGCAACATGTGCTTATAGGCCAGGAAGGCGCTGTCCCGCTCTAGAAGGCTCTCTGCGTACAGATCCCCGGGCTGGGCCTCTCTGAAACACTGTCCAGTTTCTGAGCTCCGAAACACTGTCCAGCTTCTGAGCTCCCAGGCAGGGGCCCAAGGGCTCGACCCTTCGGTGTGCACATGCAATGTGGCTCCCGCGGAGCTCGGGCTCTGTCCGTAGCGCCCACACACACAGCGCCCCAGACTCCCTAGGCCGCCCGGGCTCGCGTTGGAACGGGACTCGGGCGCCGCGCAGCTCCCTTCCAGGACGCTCAAACTTGGGCAAACGTCGCCTTCCACTCCGGTGACGTCACGGACGCCGCAGCAGGTGGCCAGGGCGCCCAGCGCTTCCCATGCCCAGGCTGAGCTCCCAGCACGGCGCCCGGCCCCGGCCAGGGGAGGCGGGAGCGGCCCTGGAGGGTCACGTGTCCCAACCCTGAGCGATCGCAGAGCCCCAGCTGCTCACACCGAGCCCGGGCCACACCCCCGCCCCCGCCCGCCGCTCCACGCCCAGACAGCGAGGACCCTGGAGAGGGCTGCGGTGCGGTCTGTCCGTGGACCGAGTGCCCGCCAGGAAGTGATCCTTACGCACTGCAATCATGCACTCTTAAAAATCAAAATTAAAAGATAAAATCACAACTATCCCCAAGACTTACTTTTTAAAAAGTAAAATAGCTCATTATTAATTTTATTATTAAAGGCGATTAAATTATATTTAAGATATAGTAGGTTAACTGTAATATAATATGACAGTTAATTTTACCTGTTCCTCTGTAGAGGTTTATTAATGTGGCT
>NW_004955420.1:25475680-25485981 GCF_000276665.1 Chinchilla lanigera | reverse complement strand
AAAAAAAAAAAAAAAAAAAAAAAAAAAGTAAAATAACCATTATGAGAATTAAAATGACTCACTAGAAAAAGTGGACTCAACAATAAGAATGAGGTAGGCGAGATTAACACACACAGAATACAAATAACAAAACAGAGGCATAAATCCTTCCTTACTGATGATTACACTACATTGAACATAAATGGACTAAACACTCCAATCCACAGGGAGACTGGCAGGAAACTTCTCTTCTTTTAAGAGAAAAGGTCTTGAGCCATGGTGTGGTGGTGCACACCTGTAATCCCAGTACTCCGTGAGGCTGAGGCAGGAGGTCACTGTGAGTCTGAAGCCAGCCTGGGCTACATAGTGAGTTCAAGGTCAGCTTAAACTACATAGTGAGATCTGCCTCAAAAAAAAAATAATAATAATAATAGTAAAACAAAATAACAGGGTCCCTAAAATGCATAAAGCAATCATTGACAAACTTGAAGAAACAGAAAGTCCAATGATGATCCTCATTTTTCAATACACCGCTTTCAATATGGGACAGAACAACCAGACAGGATGTGAAAGAGGAAGCAGAAGACTTGTACAACGCCGTACACCAGGGAGCCCCGGCAGACGGCTTTGGAACCCTCCACCCACCAGCAGCAGAGCACACCTTCCGCAGCGTACACAGACGCTCCCCGCCAAGCGTGCCGCGCACGTATAATCCATAAAAGCCAGGGGAGTGCTAGCTCAGCACGGGTGAGAGCATTATGCTCGGTGAGAGAAGCCAAACACAGAGTCACAGACCCCGCGGTTCCAGCCATGGCACCCTTCCTGTTCACACAGGGAATTGCTTGCCGATTGGGCGGCGCATGGGGCCGTGGCCAGGACAGGGGAGGATGCGGAGTGGGTGTGGGGTTTTATTCCGCAGCAGTGACATTGTTTGGGGCTGGGTGGGAAGTGTACCTCAGTGGTCGGGGGCCTCCCGGGCAGGCAGGAGGCTCCAGGTTTAATCTCGGGACCCCACCCTTTCCAAGGAAGGAAAGAAAGTGCTCTAGAATTAGAGCAGGCGCCCGCAGGATTCCGAATGTGGCTGAATTGCTGACCAGCTCCTCGAGTCCTGGTTCCTCCACTCTTCTAAGCAACAAAGACATGAGCTCCTGGCCAGCAGGGGTGTTTAGACCCTGTTGCCCCTGAGGGTTGTTTTGCCACCAGATATCATGTGTGGGGTGTTTTAGTATTTTTTATGTTTGGAAGTCTCGTGATGTTTTTGTGTTTCCGGTGCTGATACCTACAGTCTGTAAGACCAGCATGAAACTAGGCAACACTAAACTGTCTTTTTAGAGAAAAATAAACCTGGTTAAGAGTCAAAGTAAAGAAATGGCCCTCTTGCCTCAGCTGCAGTGTGTTAGCCCCTTTCTGAGAGCAACCTGGGCCTCCACCGCCTGCTCGCATTGTATCCACTGCAAAACCATGCGGAGCCCTGAGGAATGCCTCTGTGTCCTCAACACAAAACCCACTTAAGAAGAGATTTCAATGAGCTCCTGTGAAAACCCAGAGGCCCCACCTCCTTCCTCCCACCTCCCAGGAGCCTGTCTGCCTCCTGTCCCGGGCCCAACCGGCCTGGACCTGCCACTGGGGGTCAGGAGGTGACCACCTTGTCCGTCTGTCCCCATGGGTGGGTTTGGGCCACGTGGGGTTTAGACTCCTGGGGTGTCTTATTCAGGAGGCGGGAAAGGCTGCAGGAGGGTAACCTGGAGAACTTGGGCTCCTCACTGTACTCAGCATGGGTGAGCTGACCAGTAGTAACTGTTGAGTTGAATGGGAACGAGAAAAGATTTTTGTGCAAAAATATGAGGTGCAGATGGGTGTAGTGGCACATACATGTAATCCCAGCACTCGGGAGGCTGAGGCAGGAGGATCCTTGCAAGTTTGAGACAAGCCTGGGCTACAAAGTGAGCTCAAGGCCAGCCTGAGCTGCATAGCGAGACCCTGTCTCAAAAAGAAAAAAAAAAAAAAAAGTGCAATTAGGAAACAATGAACTTTCAAATTTTTTAAACAGTGTATTGCAGTGGAAGTCACACCGCCGTGAATTTCCCTCGCTATGCGTGTACCCACCCCATCATCCCCGTCACTTCCTGCAGCAGCTCTGGAGTCCTCTTTCCTCAGGGTCTTCAGTTGTGCTCTCCTGGCTGCCTCGACGTCCTGAATCGGTTCAAAAGGTTTCTTTTCTTGGTCAGTTTGACTCTGGGGGAGAGCCAGGAGTCACATGGCGCCAGTTGTGACAGATAAAGTGGATGAGGACTAGCATCAAGTTCTCACGAACTGCCTTTCTCTAGGACGGCACCCGGTGGCAGCAGTCACCACATTTTTGATCACAGCTTGTAAAGATACTCGGGAAAGAGGATTCCAAAACTGCTCCAGACAGCGGCGAGAGGTCAGGTGTGGTGGCGCGTGCTCGTAAACTCAGCACTGAGGAAGCTGAGGCGGGAGGATTGGCATGAAGTCCAGGCCAGCCTGAACTACGCTGCGAAACCCTGTCTCAAAAACAAGCAAGCAAACAAAAAAATTAAAAAATAATAGAATGATGAGCTACGTGTGTTTGAAGTAAGGGGAAGGATTCTGAGGGGGGTTCATGGTGATGTGTCTTTTACTGTAGTAAATTTTTAAAACTGTCAACACTCACTGAATATTCTGATTGCCCCTTGTGATTCTAAATCATATTCATGACTAGGTTTGAGTCAGACTAACCCTCCCCTCCTCGGCTTGCTTTGATATGGTAAATAAGCCACTCCGAGGTCTGCATATTCATATCAGCCACGGCAGTAAGTACTCAGCATTTATTTGTCTTTCTTTCCTTTGAAACCTAAGTGGTTGCGAATGCCTGTAATTCCAGCACTCAGGAGGCTGAGGCAGGAGGGTGGAGGGTTCCAGGCCAGCCCGTGCTACAAAGAAAGACCTGTCTTAAAAAATAAAAGTAAATAAACAGACAGTGAACATAAGAAACAGCACAAACCCAAACAACAACAAAATGCTATTTTTTGTATACCGAATTGACAGAAACTAGGGTCCACGCTGCAACCATCTCAACAGAGGTTTAAAGGCAGGAGGAGGGGAGACGGGTCCTGCCTCCCTGGAAAATTATTTGGGAACTGGCCACCCTTTAATCACGCAACTGTAGGGCTAGGCATTTCCCAGAAGGCTCCACTCCCAAGCGTTCACCAGGGTATCTATGTATGGGGGACTTAAATTCACTGCCAAATGTGGAAGATGCCCAAGTCCAGTCTTGATAAAATAGTTTATCATTTGTCTGCATAGGAAGAAATATGAAGTCACCCACAGAGAATAGGTAGAGTCCTCTCCCAAACCCGCCCAGTCCTTCCTTTATTCACGTGCTGTTTTTGGGGGGTTTTTTTGTTATTGTTGTCTTTTTGAAGCAGGGTCTTGCTATGCAGTTCAGACTGGCCTTGAGCTCACTTTGTACCCAGGCTGGTCTCGAACTTGCAAGGATCCTCCTGTCTCAGCCTCCCGAGTGCTGGGATTACAGGCTTGCGCCACCACATCCACGCCTGTCTGCAGGGCCTCGGGACCACGTTCCTGAGTGCGCGCTGCCAGGCCTGCACACAGCACACCCCACCTCTTCTCAAGCCCCGCCCGGCACCCAGCTGGAGTTTGTCTCCCCAGCTGGCCAGACCAGAGGCCTCTGTATGCAGGAATCCAGCCTTTAAACCCCGCAGAGAAAGCAGCAGTGAATGCCAATGAACTTCCAGTTGTTATTTGTTAAGTTCTCAGGGAAAAACAGAAAGCCATTAGCATGTTAATGACCTGACCAGACGGCGGCCAAGGTGTCCTTCAAACCGGAAGCTGCCGGACTCTATGTTGGTGGCTGAGCCGGGTCGCACCGCCCGGTGTGGGAGGGCACAGCCAGCCGGGAAGATCTGAGGACAATGACAGGGGAAGTGTGTCATCCTGATGAAAGTGTGCTTTGCTCTCCTGCTCAAGAAAGGGTTTTCTTTGGAGAGGTTTCATTCTGTATGTGTGCAGCTATTGAAAAAGGTCAGGTTGGCTTTGGAAAGCGGGAATCTGTCCCTACGCTCATCTTGTCCCTGGATGTCACACAGCTGGAAAAGTTCTGCATTCTCTGGGTTGAGCTGGATGGTTTGAAGTCAAAGTAACCACCACTCAGCTCTCTTGTCCCACGGCAGTTCTGGACCAAGAACGCCGGTCTTTCCTCTTCCAGCTCAGGGGCCTTCGGGAGGCGAGGCGTAGCCGTGACAGAATCGCCGCCGCCCTGCACCTCCCGCCCAGGCCGGGCCTCTGGCACACAGCGCTCCTCTCTCAGGCTGAACAGCCTCTGCGGCTCAGCAGTGACCAGGGACGGCGTCTGGTAGCGCTCGCTCAGGGCTGTGATTCAAGCCCCTGCCCCCACCGACGGGGATCTCAGTGACAGTCATTAATGACCGTCCTCCCTGGCGGGGAGTCCCTCTCAGATCCCACCCCAGTCTGCAGGCGCCATAGCTGCTTTCCAGCCCTCCGCGAGGAGCTGCGCTGGGGTCCCCGCCCAACTGCAAGCGCTCCCGGGCACCATGGATCCCCCTCTGCGTGCCGGGACGCCTGCCCACACCGGCCTGGCCTGGCCTGGCCTAGCCGTACCCCACCATGGCCAGAGAGGAGCCTGCACCCCCAGGGAGGTGATTTCGAGTTTAATCCTCCCAAGGCCTGGTGGGCACGGGAAGCTCAGGCACAACGGGCCACAGACGCTGCGGGTTCGCCCTGCCACGGTATAAAACCAGGACCAGAGGCCGGAGAGCTTGAGGCCGGATAAAAGTTTCCCACGCTCGTGCTCGGCAACGTGGGCTGATGCGGGGCCTCCCTTTAGAAATTAGAATTAAATAAAGCTCAGGAACCGCTGTGACTCTGGGCATGTTTGTAAGGAATAAAGCTGGAGGTCGGAGAGGTCAGGGGACAAGACTGCCCCACGCACACGCCTTGTCTTTTGGGCGTCGTGGGACCAGCCTGGAAACGCTCTTACTACTTAAACCCCCGTGTCGGAGAGCTGGGCAGCAAGGAGCTGGAAGAGGGCACACGTGGGTGCCAGGGACTGAGATGAAAATCCAGGGAAAGCTGGGCGTGGTGGTGCACACCTGTGATCCCAGCACTCTGGGAGGCTGAGGCAGGAGGATTACAAGTTTGAGCCCAACCTGGGCAATTTAGCAACTAGCCAGACCCTGTCTAAAGGAAACCCTGGGAGAACCCACTGACAAGGCTGAGGTGGCCTTCCCAGACGATGGCCAGGTTCCTAGGGCTTTTTCCAGGGGGATCCCTGCCATTCGGCCCCCCGTGATTGCTGCTCGGGCGCCTTCTGCCCTCAGCACCCTCCTGACCTGGCTTCATCCCCCAGGCGGGCACAGGTTCAAGGCCTCTGTCAGGAAAACAAAGGTAAAAGCAAATGTCAATAAGTAATGCTTGAGAATAAAGCATCAGAGGCCTAAGCAGTGGCTCCCACCCCTCCTCCGATCCAGGAGCAGCGACCCAGGCTGCTGGCCTTTCTCCCCACAGAAATGAAAGGGCGTTTGTACTCAGAGAGGGACGCAGCACCCCCCGCCCCCCTCACACCCCCACACCCCCACCCCCCACAGCTGGGCTAAGGAGCCGGTGAGTGAGACCCCGCCTCACCTTTCTCAGCAGCCTCTCCCCTCCCCGCCCCGCAGCACTGGGCTTTGTCATGGGTTCGAGTCCCGCCTCCCGCTCACCTGAGGGTCCTCCCACCACCCCCAGGGTTCTGATGCAGGTAGGAGGGTCCCCAGGAAGTCCCTGCCCAAGGTCAAAACATCCTCCCGGGGCAAGGCTCCCCCATTTCCTCCCGGACATCTCAGCTCCCGCGTCTGTAAGACCTGGGACAGGTATCTGCACTGCTTTCTCCGGTGCCACCGTCAGGAGATTCAGGTTTTCTTCTGGGTGTCCTGGCCATGACCCCCTGAACTGAAGCCACCGCTAAACTGTGTTTTTCCCCTACGTTTTTTACAAGCTCTGGAAGGCCGGAGGATGAAGCACTTCTCTTCCAGGTATGAGTTCCTCTTGATCTGTAATTTTTTTTCTTCTGTCTTCTTGAGACAGGGTCTCACTATGCAGCTCAGGCTGGCCTTGAGCTCACTTTGTAGGCCAGGCTGGTCTTGAACTTGCAACGATCATCCTTGCCTCAGCCTCCCGAGTGCTGGGATTACAGGTTTGGCCACCATACCCAGCTGATCGGTAACTTTGGACTGCTAGGAAATTACCTGTTTCTGTCTGACCTTTTTTTTTGGTTTTTCTCCGGTACCGGGAACCGAACTCACGACCTTGCGCTTGCCAGGCAGGCGCTTTTGCCACTGAGCTAAATCCCCAGCCCCCCGAAAACCTTTTAAATGACAGATTTAAATGAAGTCCTTTGTAAATTGTGACTCATCAAAACACAAAATGTCAAGTAGCTATTTTTAATTTTGGAGGGGTTTAAGATAAGGTCTTCCTTTGTAGTTCAGACTGGTCTTGAACTTGCTATGCACCCGAATCCTTCTGCCTCAGCCTCCTAAGTGCTGGGATCACAGGGGTGCACCACCACACTTGGCTCATTTTAAAATTCTTTTATGAAAACTATGAGAAAAATATAGGTTTTATGAAATAGAAGAGGATTGTGCACCTACTTAAAATTGTATGCTTGTGATTCCTGGTTACATATACATGAAAAAATTAGATAGAGGTGACTTGTCTTCTTTCGCTTTTTTTTTTGTACCAGGAATGGAACTCAGTACCTTGCGCTTGCCAGGCAGATGCCTATGCCACTGAGCTGTATCCCCGGCCCTTGTTTTGTTTTTTGAGACAAGGTCTTGCTATGCAATTCAGGCTGGCCTTGAGCTCACTTTGTAGCCCAGGCTGGTCTCGAACTCGCAATGATCCCCCTGCCTCAGCCTCCCTAGTGCTAGGGTGACAGGCGTGAGCCACTGTGCCCGTCTAGATCTAGGTGACTTGTTTTGAACAATTTGTCGCCTGAGTTAGCCACTAAGCAAGGGAAGGGAGAAGGGAAAGCGGGCTCTGAAGTTTCCCCATCGCCTGTGGCCTTGCCCGTGGGCTGAGAGGACCCACGGTTCATTTGCTCTGTTTTGCTAACACATGTCCCGATTTCCTCTTCCTAGTGTGATTTTGATCGTGGCCATTTCCAACGCATTGGACCCGGGAGTAGAAGCTGGTGAGGGAGTTTGTGTCCTTCTGATTGTGGTTTTCTTCTCAAACTGCGGGGATCAAATTCAGGGCCTTGTGCCTGTGGGATGGGGACAGACACCCTGCCACGGGGCTGCACCGCAGGCGTGGCATCTTTGTTCTTTGGATCACTAACAACTTTTCTGTGGCCTCAAACACAGGCTCCAGGAGTTGACTTTGTCTTTCAGGCTCCAGCGGCCAGACGCCGGCTCGCCCGCCCCCGGGAGACCTGGCGTTCGGAAGTGACAGGATCCCGGCCCCGGAGGCACGGCCCCTCCATCCCCGGTCCTCCCAGTTCGTGCCGGCCGTGGGAATCCAGGACAGTAAGAGCCACCTGCCTTGGGCCACCTCTGTCCCCCGTCTGTGGCTCCTTTGTAACCCTCTGTAAGGGTTTCATCTGAGGGGCCGCTGGGTGGGTGGTCGCATTGGCAGCCTGGAACCCAGAGTGCTATTCTGGGAGGGTTCAGACATCCGCCCACGCGACAGGAGATGAACCCCGGGCTCTGCACGACCCCTTAACGCAAGCGAACATCCTGGGCTTCCCACACTCTCCTTCCTCTTCCATTTCAGGCAAGAAGCTAAACAAAACCTGCTGTCTGAACGGGGGCACCTGCATCTTGGGGTCCTTCTGTGCCTGCCCCCCCTCCTTCTATGGACGCAACTGTGAACACAACACACACACACGGTAAGCCACTGAGGGAGGAGGTAATTCCAAAGACTCTGGAGGCTGAGGCAGGAGGACCGCTGTGAGCTCCAGGCCAGCCCATACTGCATCGTGAGATCCTGTCTCAAAAAAACGAGGCGTTCTCACCCGTTCGTTCTCAGGAAATGTGGCTCTGTGCCCCACGGCTCCTGGCTGCCCCGGAAGTGCTTCATGTGCAAGTGCTGGTTCGGCCAGATCCACTGCTTCCCCCAGACCTTCCTCCCTGGCTGCGGTGAGCTGGTATCCCCCGCTCCTTTGTCCCGGCAGACCCCTCAGTGGCCCGGGGGTGCCTGCTTAACAGGGTGGATGGAGCTGGCTGCCGAGGAGACTCGAACGGCACGGTGGCCGGGGCACCCCTGGGATGTGTGCCCTGCACACGGCCGACCTGCCGCCCGCAGAGGTCCCTGAGGCTGCTGGGCACCGACCGCCTGTGGATCCCTACGGGGAGAATGGGCGGGAGCCTCGGTGTCTTGGCCCCCGGGTGCTGGTGGTCATCGATGTCCCTCACTCAGGGGTCCTCGGCAACCTCCCCCTGCACCCTAAACGGCCCTGGGGTAGGCCGTCCCCTCTGGGAAAGAGGGGCAGGACCAGAGGAGCCCAGGAGGGTGCTGTCCAGGCCCAGTGATTGGATGAGCGGGGACCGTGTTTCCCTGGGGAATTCGGGGCCTGCGATGTGCTGGCCCTGTGTGCAGAGCCTCACCCCACGTGTGGCATCTTTGTTCGTCCCACCCCAGGTGTTCCTTGCGGGGACAGGGCCAGGAATGAGTGTCCAGGGAGGAGTAAGTCCCCACGGGACACACTGCGGACCGCTGCCCACTAATGACCCCATCTATCCCCGCAGAGGGTCACGTGAGAGGCGAAGGCCCGGCAGCTTCCAGGACTCCAGGATCTGCGCCATCTGCGGGCATGGCTTTCCTGCTGGCTGCCGCCTGCCTCCTCCTGGAGACCCAGGGGTAGGTGCCGTGCGACTCCTAAGGCCTCCGCTCCAGCCTCCGAACTAAAAGATGATCCTCTGTCCGCTGCTTTAAAATAGCACACAGTTTCCACACCAAGCCCCACGCTGCCCCACACACCAGCGGCTGCTCCCCCTGCTGTGCTCTCCCACAAAAGCTGCTTCATTAAAAAAAAAAAGTCAGCCCTACCTACCCGGCTCCCAAGTCTGTGTTTCTTCAATAGATGGTGTTTTCTTTTTTTTTTTTTTGGTTTTTCTCCGGTACCAGGAACCGAACTCACGACCTTGTGCTTGCCAGGCAGGCGCTTTTGCCGCTGAGCTAAACCCCCAGCCCCTGTGTTTCTTGATATACATAACTTTTTTAAGGCGTCCTAAAACTTTCTTTTAAACAGGTAAATCTACAGGTCATTAAAGGCTAGTCTTAATGCGGAACTGATCAGAAACACTGAGATAGATTAAAGTCAATTCAGACAAATTTGTTTTCATTTGTTGTTTCTGCGACAAGGTTTCAGTATGTATGCCAGGCTGGCTAGCCTAGGCTGGCTTCAAACTTGTGGTGATCTTCCTGCCTCAGCCTCCTGAGTGCTGGAATCACAGGTATGCGCCACCATGCCCAGCTCGAGTTATAAAGAGAATGAGGTCTATTTGGGAAAAAATTATATGTAAATTTCCCCAACAAGTTTACTTTACAAATTAATGCTCTTTCCATGCTATGCAATTATTGTAACTGCTGTGGAAGAGACAATGTTCACAGTGTGTTTTGTTGTAAACCAAGTGATGTGATGCTGTGTGTACATGCTGTTTATGAGCACACTCTGGAACCACAGGGAATCTCCTGACCAAAATGTGAATGGGGTGATTCCGAGCTGGTGAGATGAAAGGTCCTTTGTGCCAGGGGGTTTTTACCTCTGAATAATTTTTTTTGAGACAAGGTTTCACTATGTAATTCAGGTTGGCCTCAAACTCACTATGTAGCCCAAGCTGGTCTTGAACTCACAGTGATCCTGTCTCAGCCTCCTGGGTGCTTGGATGACAGGCGTGGGCCAGCAGGCTCAGCCTTCCTCTGCTTTTTGTTTTGTTTTGTTTTGTTTGTTTTCCGGTACTGGGAATCGAACTCACAACCTTGCACTTGCCAGGCAGGCGCTGTGCCCCTGAGCTAAATCCCCAGCCCCGCTGCCTCTGCTTTTCTGTGTTCCCTCAGTGTTCCCACGGGAGGGTGTGTGGCCCGTTCTCACGCAGGCCCACAGCTGGAGGAGCCTGGGCATTGCTCCACTCTGCTGGGTACCGTGGAAAACATGGGGCTCCACGGCCAGCTGGGCTCCACCCGCGCCCCGCCTGCAAGCCCGTTAGCGCCTGGGCACTGGGGTTAGACACTGAGGCAGGACGCTTGTCTCAGTGAGAACAGGTTCTCAGCACAGCCAAATCTCCACCTGCCTCTTCGCCATG
>NW_004955420.1:25470617-25474624 GCF_000276665.1 Chinchilla lanigera | reverse complement strand
AGGAGGCTAAGGCAGGAGGATCACCCTAATTCAATCCCAGCCTGGGCTACACAGTTCCAGGCTACCTCGAATTACATAGAAAGGCTGAAGGAAGAAAGTGCTGAGCATGCAGCTTAGGGTGAAGATCCTGGGTTCACGTCCCGGTATCTCCCCTGTCCCACAAAATGGGAGCCACTGCCACTTGTCAATGTTTTCTCTTTGGGGTCTCCCTGCCCCCCTAGTTTTCCACCCATGGAACCTCCCATCTGCTGCTGGTCCGGTCCTACATGAGCTGTTTCGGCTTGGAACTGCTTCTCCGGAAAGCCTCACATTATTTATCTTACCGTTTTCACTTTCACCCTGTATGAGCTCATCCTTGGCCTCCAATATTATTATTTGATTTCTGAGACAGGGTCTCACGAAGTTGCCAGGCTGGCCTTGAATTCTCACCCTCCTGCCTCAGCCTCCAGAGTAGGTAGGATCACAGGTGTGAGCTACCACACCCCACCTGAACACCTCACTTTTACAAATTTTTACAAAATGACACAAAGCCGCTTGGTTTTGTGAACTATGTATATGTGTTCTGTTTTGTTTCTTTTTGTTGTTGTTGGTACCGGGAATCGAACTCAGGACCTTGAGCTTGCCAGGCAGGTGCTATGCTACCTGTTTTGTTTCTTTTTGTGTTTTGTTTTCTTTTGTTTTTAAAACAGGCTCTCACTATATCACCCAGACTGGCCTCGAACTTGTGGTCCTCCTGTCTCAGCCTCTCAAATCCTGGGATTACAGTGGTCCTTAGTTAAAATAAAGAAGGCTGCCCATTAAAGTGGCCACCTGGACGGGCACAGCCCAGGCCCTGGGGAGGGCAGCGCAGGGCCAAGAGGAGCCATCCATGAGCTCTCGGGGAAGGAAAGGATAGCAGCCCTCCCCAGGACCAGGAGGAAGAACAAGGAAGCTTCCAGAAGGTGCTGAGCCTATATTTCATTTAAATTTTTTTGAGATAGGATCTCATTATGTAGTTCAAGGCTGGCCTTGAACTCGTGGAAATCCTCCTGCCTCGGCCTCCCTGGAGGCTGAGATTACAGGCATGCACCAACACATCTAGTTTTACCTTTTCATTTCGAGATAAGATCTCACTGAGTCACCCAGGCTGGGCTCTAACTTGCCATCCTCCTGCCTCAGCCTCTCGGAGTGCTGGGATTACAGGTGAGCACCACTACACTCGGCAAATACTCTTTTTTCCCCTCAGCACTGGGAGTTGAACCCAGGACCTCCACCACGAAGAGCTCTAGCACTGAGCTCCACTCCCAGGTCTCAATGCCCGCATTTGCAAAGCTGGCACGGAACACGCCTTAGGGGCTGTGGGCTTTCAACACCGCAGCACCCACGTTGGGCCAGCACGGGGGCCGTGCCAAACACGCATGTTACACCGGAGCGGGGCGCGGTCTGGGGCTCCCTCGTGTCCCCAGCTTTCTCTGTGGAGGAGGTGCCATCTCATGCCCATTGCCCACCAGTGGTCTCTGCCACCCTGCGGGATCCGCCCCAGCGCCCCACCCCACCCTCCCGAAAGGGGAGGAAGGGAGAGGTGGGGGGGACCTGGGCACAACACTCGGACTGCGGTGGCCACGCGGACCCAGCCTTGCCCAGCCGCCCTCCGTGGCCGAGGACAGTGGACTCTGGCCCTGCTGTCCCTTCAGCCTGCCGCCCTGCGGGCTGTGTCCTTTGGAAGGCAGGATGTGCCTGGGCAGCCTCCCCCGGGGGCCTGCAAAGACCCTGAAAAGTCCGCTGCCCTGCTAATCCCCCCGGGCGCTGCCAGGGAACCTTCCCCGGTCACCTGTGCCCTCGAGGACCACAGGGAAGACTTGGTGGCAATGCCGTCCACCTCCACAGCCCAGGCCAACAGCTCATCCACGGTAATGACACGGATCAGACCTGAAGGGCTCCGCAAAGGTCGGCCAGGAGGACCTGGCCGGGCCCGTCCAGGGTGCAGCTGTTCTCTGCCTGTCCGGCTTCTCCCTCTTGGTACTGAGGGTCAAACCCAGGCCTCCCACACGCCAGGCAAATTCTCTGCCACTGAACTACAGCCTCAGCCCTTTTTATTTTAAGCTAGTCTCTCTAAATTGCTCAAGTTAGCCTTGAACTCATGATCGCCCTGCCTCAGCCTCCCGAGTAGCTGGGATGACAGGCATCTGCCCCTGTACCTGGCTGCCGTGCTGGGTTTAGATGTGGTCCCTGAAAGTAAACCCCTGGGGAGGGATGGGCTCCTCATTTCCTGCAGAGGGGGCCCATCACACGTTGTCGGGTCCTCGGGGACCCCTCTGAGGCACTGGAAGTCTGGGAAAGAGGCTGTCCCCGTCCCAAAGTCACCCTCTCCTTTGCTCTCGTACCCTCTGCTCCGGCAGGGGCATCGTGGTTGGACCACCTCCTGCTTCCTTTGGAAGTAGGCTAAATCTGTTTGCTTCTCCTCCTCCTCCTCCCATGAAGACATGACTAGAGGGCACCACTACAGAGCACGCGGTCAGCGGAAGAGGCCCGCAGACTCCAGGGTAACCAGGAGCCTGGGAGCCAGGAGTCGGTTGGGATGGGGACAGAAGACACCACCCGCTTCTGCAGAATGGTCCCCAGAGTCCTGGGGAGGAGCCCAGGCTTGACCGGTAGAGGCCCCAGCCATGAGGCCTGTCCTCCAAGTGCTAGTGGGAGGCCCAGGGTACCTCCCTCCGCCTAGCCTGGTGACACGCCCAGGCTACTCTACATCCACGCGGTGCCACATGGTAAGCGAGGCCGAGCGCCTGCCCGAGAGTGGCAGGAGACGCCCGGAGCACGCGGACCCCAAGCCGCAGGGTGTGCACCAAGCACACCCCTAGCAGCTCAAGCTGTGACGGGTTACAAACACAGCAATGACAAGAGCGCATCCTGCCCCGGGCCAGGCCGGTTTGAGATCCAGCTCCGCCACCCCCGGCAGTGGGACTGGAGTCACGTTCCACAGGCTCGGTCTGCAGGAGGACGACCTCGGGCGAGGGTTTTCAGAGGAGAACCACAGGAAACGGGCAGGAAACTGGTTTCGCCTTCTCCTCCCTCCGCTAGGAGAGATCAGTCTCCTGCGGGTAAACGCAAGTGAGGCGGGAGGCATGGGGGAAATTCCTGCAGCGGGCCAGGGCCAGAGGGAAAAGGAGGAGGCTGGATCTAAAAGCCGCGGGGGAGTGTGTGTGCGCGCGTGGGGGGGGCGGGGGGGGTTCCCAGCTGGACCCCAGCTGGGAGGGAGCTTCCAGCTCTGGGAACCAAGATATGCCTCTAGAAACCACGAAGAGTACCCGCCGCTAACCACAGAGCCGTTACGAAACATCTTTTATTTTTTTCCTTTTATGGTACGGGGGATGGTACCGGGGCCTTACACATGCCAGGCAAGTGCCCGACCACGGAGCTACATCCCAGCCTTTTACTCGCTTGAGACAGCAGAGTTGTCCAAGCTGGGCTCAGACTTGCAACCTACTATACCCCAAGTTGGACTGCTTCTTTGTTTGAGACAGGGTCTCGATATGTAGTGTAGGCTGTCCTTGTACTTACTATGTAGCCCGGGTTGGCCTTGAACTCGAGGTGATCCACTACGTCCCTGTGGCGGATTGATAACTGGTGGTCAACGTATAACCCCCAGCTGAACTGAGTAAGCGTGGTGCTGGGTGTGGGAAGCCTGCCATGGGATTGTAGCCAGCAGCATAAGAGGCAGAACTAGAGAAGAAGGAAGGCTGTTGGGAGCTGACAGAGGCTGTTGGGAAGACAGAGCTGGTGGAAGCTGTAAGGAGCTGTTGGTTCTGTTGGAGGAGCTTGTCACGCTGGCTTTCCTGACGAACTTGGCTGTTTTCATCCTCCAAGGAGCTCAGGACCTTGTTTTGTTTTTTAGGGGTCTTTTCTTTTCCGGTACCAGGAATTGAACTCATGATGTCGCACTTGCCAGGCAGGCGCTGTGCCACTGAGCTAAATCCCCAGCCCTTCAAGACCTTGTTGGCACTGAGAATAGCTTCAGTTCACTTTGG
>NW_004955420.1:25469313-25470517 GCF_000276665.1 Chinchilla lanigera | reverse complement strand
GCTGGCTTTCCTGACGAACTTGGCTGTTTTCATCCTCCAAGGAGCTCAGGACCTTGTTTTGTTTTTTAGGGGTCTTTTCTTTTCCGGTACCAGGAATTGAACTCATGATGTCGCACTTGCCAGGCAGGCGCTGTGCCACTGAGCTAAATCCCCAGCCCTTCAAGACCTTGTTGGCACTGAGAATAGCTTCAGTTCACTTTGGGGGAGCTCTGGTCCTCACTCTGAGCATCGTTTCCTGGCTCTAGAGGGGAAGATGGTCCACTGCTGGTCTCCTGGAGAAGCTTGTCTCATTGGCTTTCCTGATGGGAACTCGGCCATCTTGATCATCAGAGAAGCTCTGGACCTCACTGTTGCTGAGGATGGCTGTGGTACCTTTCGGGGGAGCTCTGGTTCTTCTGAGCGTCACTTTCTGGCTCCAGCACAGATCCATGAAACAGGCCTGTGTGAGCCGTTGTTGGGCTCTGGGCCTCCAGGTGGACTCCTGGGAGGCATTGTTATGGGCTCTAGGTCTTCCGCGGGACTCATTCAGGACATTTCTGTGGGACCCAGGCTCTCGGCTAGATTTCTTGGTCTTAGTGTGTGGACAGATTTCCTGCACTCTTTGTATATCATTCTTTGGGTGACTATTATAAATAATCTTATAGAATATGTGTCCTGTGTTATATTGTTTTGCCTTGCACAATATCCCCCAAACCATAACAGTACTGATTAGGTTTTATTTTACAGGTTCTTCTTGGGAGATTTTTTAATAGCTTCAAAGAGGTTTGAGGGGCCTAATGTAACGAAAAAGGCTTTCCCCGAGTCTAGTGCGGCAGCCCAACACCACTGCACACCCTTCAAAACACTTTCCTGCCTACTAAATATTCAGTTTCACTTTGAACTTTTAAACAAGAGGAAATAGGTATTTAAAATCTTACCCAGGCATGGCTTCAGGCACCACGAGTCCCAGTGACTCAGAAGGCTGAGGCAGGAGGATCCCTTAAACCCAGGAATTTGACATGAGCCTGGGCAGTATAGTGAAATCCTGTCTCAAAAAACAAAGTAAACAAATAAAACAACGTCAAAATCTTACAGCACAAATATTTCACTACCATTTTTATCCTATCTTCTCTGCTTGTATATAATATTTACCAGCAGAAAAACAAAAAACACAATATATTGTGCATGTGTGTGTGTGTGTTGTGTGTGCCAGGGATCAAACCCA
>NW_004955420.1:25460054-25469133 GCF_000276665.1 Chinchilla lanigera | reverse complement strand
TTTTTTTTTGAGACATGGTGTTGCTATGCAGTTCAGGCTGGCCTTGAACTCTCTATGTAGCCTGGGCTGACCTCAGTGATCCTCCTGCCTCAGCCTCCCAAGTGCTGGGATGTCAGGCGTGTACCACCACTCCCAACATTAATTCTTCCTCTTAAGTATACCTCCGGAGCGACCCCGGAGTTGTCTTTGGTCTGGAAGCTGTGACTCCTGTAACTCAGTCCTAAGCACGAGTCAAGATGTCCTCTTGCTTTGAGCCGGCTCCCTGTCCTGGGGTGCTGTCCCTGCCGCACAGCGGGAGGACTCAGCAGATGTGACTGTCGCCAGCAGCTATCTGTGTTAAGGGCTCTGAAGAACAGCACGCCTCACTCAGCCACGCTGAAAGGTGACCCTGTGTGTGACCTGTCACACGAGACCCCGAGCACACATAATCCGGAGCCCGTGCTGAGCTCACCGGGGCAGCTCACCAGCCGGGGGCGTGGACCGGGCCGCAGTGTCCTGCAAGGACAGCGCTGTGACTCTGCCACCCATCTGGTGCCCGCGACCTTGACGGGGGTTTCTGTGCCACCTCCCCAGGGTATAAAAGTGGGGGCCTGAGGCTGGGGACCAGGAGGCTGCACCGGGGAGCCCAGGCTCAGCGTGTGAAACAGCGGCAGGTTCATCTCCAAGGTAAAGGTGTAAAACCTCAGCGTATGGGGTGGGGTCGCCTACACTTATGGGGGCTGGAGCCCTGCATCCCTCAGGCCTCCATCCTTCAGCCTATCAGCCTGGGGGGGTGGTCCCAGCCCTTTTTAACTTTCATTTAGAGACAGGCTTTGCTAAATTCCCCGGGGCTGGGCTCCAATGTTAATCCTCCTGCCTCAGCCTCCCTCAGGAACGGGATTATAAGTGTGCACCAGCAACACATTAGTTTTTAATTTTGATGCAGCAGAATTTATTATTTTTTAACAGGTCATGCTCTCGGTGTCACGTCTAACTCTTTGCCAAAGCTCGTCGTGAAAAGTTTCTCCTCCGCTGTCTCCTAAATATTTTGTATTTAAATCTCTGGGCCCCGGGAGGTTAACTTTTGTGTAAAATAGGGATTAGGCTGAGGTTTGTTGGTGTTGCTGTTTTCAACAGTTTAATGTCCGGTGGTTCCAAAACCATGTACTGAATAACCTGTCCTTCCTTTGTTGGTAGTGAGATTGCTCCAATATTCTTTATTTTCAAATGAGCCTTTGCCTTTTACATAGAAATTTTAGAATCAGAAATTCAGAAAATTTACATGTACTTTTTTATGTTTATAAAAAAATCTAGCTCAGATATTTTGTTTGTTTCTTGTTTTGTTTTCTGAGACAGGGTCTCACTATGCTGTTCAGGCTGGCCTTGAGCTCACTGTGTAGAACAGGCTGGCCTCAAATTCAAGGAGATCCTCCTGCCTCAGCCTTCCAAGTGCTGAAATTACAGACAAACATCACCATGCCCGGCTCCAGCTCAGATTTTGATTAAAATTACAATTAATAAACCTATCGTTCACCTGGGGAGAACTGCTATCTTTGCTATGTTGTGTCCCAATTCACTAACACCATCTCTCTCTCTCCATTTAGTGAGTTTTTCTTGTGTTTCATGTACTGGCATTTCCCAGTTTTGAGCAAGCATATTGGCACACGTTCTGTCAGATTTATACCTAGGTGTTTTAATGGGGTGGGGATGGGGTTCTTGCAATCACGTTGGGTTAGTGAGTTAGTTAGTTATTGAGGCAGGGTCTCACACTATGCAGTTCAAGCTGGCCTTGAACTCACTTTGTAGCCCAGGCAGGCGTAGATCCTACAGCAATCCTCCTGCCTCAGCTTCCCCAGTGCTGGCATTCGAGGCGTGCACCACTATACCGGTTTTTGATGTTGTTGTTTTTTGCGGTACCAGGGATTGAACTCACGACCTTGTGCTTGCCAGGCAGGCGCTTATGCCACTGAGCTATATCCCCAGCCCCACCATACCCAATTTTAACTGGAGCATTTGAGCTATTATTTCTTCAGACATATTTTCCTGCACCGCGCTTTCTTCTCTCTCACCTTTTTCAGCCGTTTGACCAGAAATCCGGGATCCGGGGACCCGGGGACGCAGCCAGCAGGGCGGGCACGCTCGCTCCTGCGGCCGCGACCACTGCGCCCCCTGGCGGAAATCGAGGCTCCTGCACGCGGGGTTGAGGCGCAGTGCAGCTCTTCTTCCTCCCTCCCTGGACCCGGCACTGGGCTCAGGCCAAGCGCTGATCCCGGGAGATGGCTGGAGCAGCTTCATGCATCATCCCCAGGGCTGGAAGCTTCTGTTCAGCGGAAGCCAGGGTCGTAAAGAAAAATGTAAACCGGGCATGGTAGTGCAAGTCTGTAATCCCAGCACTCTGGGAGGCTGAAGCAGGAGGATCCCAAACTCCAGCTCAGTCTGGGCAATTTAGTGACTTAGCAAGACCCTGTCTCAAAATAATAACAATACTTTTTTAGAGGATTAGCTCATTGCAAAGGCCCTGGGTTCAATTCCCAGTACTGCACAAAAAAGAAGAAAAATGTAAAACATGATTAAACATAGAAATGGGAAAAACAGTCACAAAGTAGTTTTGGGAGGTGCTGGCTAAGCAGGAAGCCTTGGCAGCAGACACAGGCAGCCGCTCTGCACCAGCCGCTCTGTCCGGAGTCTAGGACTCATTTCTAGGTGCCAAAGCGCTTAGAATAGACCAAATGCCTTGATTTGGGCTCCCCACCCGCCTGACCCGAGACCTGGGGGATCCTTTGCTGGTGCAGCACGAGGGCTCATGAGGCACCAGAGTCCCTTTCTCCTCTTTGGGGGGCTGGGCAGTGCTCGCCCTCCGGTGGTGTGGGCACCTCGCAGACAGGAAGGGGCGGGACGTGTCCTTGAAATGTGACCACCGTGTCACGACTGCCAGCAATGGCGCTAACTCACCTTGGAGAGGCCCAGTCTTTCTGCTTTTGACACGGGGTTTCCTCCTTATATACTCCACGCTGGTTTCCCACTTGAGATCCTCCTGCCTCAGCCTCCTGCCTGCTGGGATGACAGATACGTGCCACTGCCTTACTTCTATGTTTGCCTGAATGTGTCTCCCTCAAGCTGCCAGTCATTTTGTTTCCCTGAGGCTACAAAATTGGTGCTAGTCCTGCTATGGCTCTGCTCACGGTGAGGACAATGACCAGAACACGTGAAGAAGGGACAAGGTCGCTTGTCCCCACGTGCCGAGCATTGTTTTCCTGGAGGAGTTCTCACTTGTGTCCCTCATGGTGCCACGAGCAGCTTCCAGCAAAGCGCCCCACAGGGTTGCCACAGAACCCGGGAGGTGGAGGCGCGGAGGTGAGGACGTTGGTCTTCAGCCTGTCAGGTTCCGATAGCTCTTGTTTTTCTAGGATCTCGAGTTCATCATTAGGTTATTTACTGGAGCGCACTC
The DNA here is from genome assembly GCF_000276665.1 of Chinchilla lanigera. Lineage (NCBI taxonomy): Eukaryota > Metazoa > Chordata > Mammalia > Rodentia > Chinchillidae > Chinchilla > Chinchilla lanigera. The sequence continues at coordinate 25,465,706 of NW_004955420.1, read as the reverse complement.
TGTTTTTCTATTTAATTGTGTGTGTGTATGTGTGTGTGTGTTGTGTGTGTGTTTGGTCTTTTGAGACAGGGGCTCACTATATAGCCAGGCAGGCCTTAAACTCTCAGCAATCCTTCTGCCTCAGCCTCCCAGAGAACTGGAATTACAGGCATGCACCACCACACCTAACTAAAATCTGAATTTTTTGAGCACCGACATGATGCTCAGCGTGGAAAATTCCACGCCACAACACTGTTTCAGACACGCAATTATTACCTTCAAGCTATATATCCAAGATGCATATGAAACGTGAATTTCATATTTCAACTTGGATCATAGCCCCCAAATGGCCCACTGCATTTATACAAATATCCCCACCTCAAAGAACAAATTCAAAATCCAAAACACTTCTGATCCCAAGCATTTTTTTTTCCCAGTACCAGGAATAGAACTTACAACCTCGCACTTGCCAGGCAGGTGCTGTGCTGCTGAGCTAAATCCCCAGCTCCCCCAAGCATTTTGGATAAGAGAGATTCAGCCTATTTATTGAGAGCTTTATAGATCACAACACATTTCGCTTTTGTGACCAAACCTGAACTTGAGAGAAAGTTGAAGGCGAGGAGGAGGAGGAGGGGACGAAGGCGCTTCTGTACCAGGCGGCTGCAGCACCAGAGGTGAGGCTGCCCTCCAGCCCCTCTCCTTGCACCCTGCTCCGACGTCCTGGTCACTGTCTCCATGGTGACCACGGCCCACCCTTTAGCAGTGTGCCGTGCCGTTTTGGTTTGGATCTAAAGTGTCCCCCTAACGTCGTGCATGTGTGGCAGTGACTGGATCATGCGGTGTTGTGCTCAGCAGAGGATTCACTTGTGGACGAGTTCCTGGCTGAGTGAGCCGTTAGGAGGCAGCCTGGTTGGAGATGGTCCCTGGGTGTGACCCAGAGGGTGTTATCCTGTTCCTGGCTCTTCCCCTCTCTCCCTGCTTCCTGGCGGCCATGGGCTGGACCAGCCCCTTCTGCCGTGCTGTTTCTGTCTTGGAGCAGCCAACCACGAACTGAACCCCCTGAAACCACAAGCCAGTTAAGCCTCTCCTTCTTTAAACTGCGGGTGCTGGGCATTATGTTCCATCAGTGAAAAAGTGGCTAATACACCCTCCTTCAGCACTTCCCCTGGGACACCAGCACCCAGGCAGCTCAGGTGCAGACCGCACCTGGCGCTGGTGGGCACTTCTGCATGACTGGTGTTTGACCCAACTGTGGGACCCACTGAGCTCTGACACTTGAGAACATTTTCTTCATATGAAAAAGGGAGGGGCTGGGGATTTAGCTCAGTGGCACAGCACCTGCCCGGCAAGCACAAGGTTGTGAGTTCGATTCCTGGTACTGGAATAAAAGCAAAGAAGAAAAAAAGGGGGGGGAATTCTGATTATCTGACATGTACAAAGTATGATAGACAAATATGGTGAATATTTAAACCAAAAAATTGCTCCAGTAACAGACACCTCGCCTTGAAGGCCCCCAGAATCCTCCCCCACACTTTCCACACACTCGTCCCATCATCCCCGCCATTTTCTGTAGCAGCTCTGGAGTCCTCTTTCCTGAGTGTCTTTATTTATTTACTTACCCACTTTTTTTTTGTCTTTTTGAGACAGGGTCTCGCTATGCAGTTCAAGCTGGCCCCGAGCTCACTTTGTAGCCCAGGCTGGCCTTGAACTCGCAACAATCCTCCTGCCTCAGCCTCCCGAGTGCTGGGATTACAGGTGTGCGCCACCAAACCCTGCCCTGAGTGTCTTTAGCTGCACTGTTGTGGCTGCCTCAATGTCCTGAATCGATTAAAAGTGCTCCCTTTCATGATCATGTTGACTGGGGAAGAGCCAGAAGTCCCACAGTGCCAGATCTGCTGAGTAAGGTGGATGAGGACACAGCGTCATGTTTTTGAGTCTGCCTTTCTGTTGGACGGCCCTCATCGGTTGCGTTCATTTAATTTTGATTACACTGCATAAAGACACAATAGAGGACTTCCAGAACTGCTTCAGAAAGTGGCAAGAATGGGGCCGGGTCTGGTGGCGCACACCTCTAATCCCAGACCTCAGGGGAGGCTGAGGCAGGAGGCTTGCTAAGAGTTTGATGCCAGCCTGCACAGCAAGCCTGTCAGAGAAAAGGGAGGACGCCTCCACCTGACGGAGGGACGGGACTCACCGGGATCCCTTTGCCTCTCTAGGGCATGAACCCCCAGTACACACGCCGCGAGGTCTTCTGCGGGAACACCTGCCACGACCTCACGCGCTTCTGGGAGCGGGAGATCTGCAAGCAGACTCGTCGCCGGCAGTCCGAGGAGCACCGCCTGGGCCGCAGCGCCCTGAGGAAGTACGCAGCCCCCACGGGCGGGGCGGGGTTTTGAGTTCAATGAATCAGCTTTTACAGCTAAGCTTTGCTTCTAGACCACCTTCAGTCCATGGCCAGTTTGGGCCGCAGTGGCGAGTGGGTCCATGTGTGCCCCTCCCCCAGCTGCAAATCCCTTCCTTGACGATCACCAGCCTCCTGGTTGTTATCTTTACAAACAGAACCGATTCTTTCCCGGTGCCACAGGGCGTCATAAGGACGTCGTTTTTTTAATCGTGCCTGCGTCTGGTCCTTGAATTCTGTGTGAATGGACGGAATCTCTGTCACCACTTGCAGCCGTGTATGGGGGACACACGTCTGTGAAAAGCAAGCAAGTGGCCCATTTCCAGCACTCACCTGGGGGAGACCCCTGCCTGGTTCCCAAGGAGAGCTGGAGCTCCCCTCTTCCCAGTTCTATGCAGCCCAGGGTGACTGTCACTTTTTTTTTTTTTTTTTGGTACAGGGAATCAAACTCAGGACCTTGCACTTGCCAGGCAGGCGCTTGTGCTGCTGAGCTATATCCCCAGCGAGTGACTGTCACAGTGGGACAGTGCCAGCCCACTGCCCCAAGCTCGCTGTAGGACTCACCCTACACTTCAGAAGGTCTTTGACCTTGTGATCCTCCTGCCTCAGCCTCCCGAGTACCCTGGAATTACAGGTGTGTACAACCACACCCCGTTAGAAAACATTTCTCTTTCACCTGTTTTTGAAGGGTAGATTTGTTGTGGGAAGACTTCTAGACTAGACAAGGTTTTCCCTCCTGTATTTATTTATTTAGGTACCAGGAATCAAACTCAGGACCTTGTGCTTGCCAGGCAGGCAGGCGCTGTGCTACTGAGCTATATCCCCTGCCCTTCCCTCCTGTATTTAAAGATACTGCACTTGAAAGAAAAGTTAAAGGTGGGTGTCGTGGCCCACACCGGTCCCAGCACTCAGGAGGCTGAAGCAGGAAGATCACTATGAGTTCAAGGCCAGCTTGGGCTACATAGCAAGACTCGATTTGTATAAATAAATTCATATTAGCATATATTTAAATTTGCAAGTCCCCTGCATGCCCTTTTAAAATCTGAAGGCTCACACAGTTTTGGTGGGGCAGTGTCCCTGGGCAGGCGACGGGGAGCTGCTGCTTCCTGCGCTCTCGCTCCATTTCCAGGCTGCGGGAAGAATGGAGGCAGAAGCTGGAATCCAAGCTGAGGCTGCGGAACCCGGAGGAGACGGAGAGGCGACCGAGCCCCAGCTGAGCGGCAGCCTCTGCTTCCCTAACCCCCCGGGGGTCCCTGCGGAGGAGTCAGCCAGCCTGCAAACCCACGGGGCGGAGGGGACGGCCCCGTCCATCCCGGCCCCGCCCCTGGGGGGACCTCAGACCCCCTCACTCTGCCCGGCTCCACCCCCGAGCTCACGCGGCAGCTGCTCTCACCGAATCATCTTCCGGTTTTGGAACCCGCGTACTTTTAATTCCTGAGCGCGCCGGAAGGGCTCCCATCTCCGTGCTCAGCTTCACACACTGCCTGGCAGTCTCGCTCCGTCCTTTCTCCGAGAAAATATGGTTTCCTGCAGCCCTTTCTCGTGTTTGCTTCTGATGAAGAGAGAAATGCCCCTCTCTGCAGAAATAGAAATAGCGTAAATAAACGTGAAATAGGTTTGAAATAAATTGAGCCTTGTGTGAATTTGAATGGCTTTGTCAAAACCACATTCATGGGGGCTGGGGATATAGCTCAGTGGCATAAGCGCTTGCCTGGAAAGCACGAGGTCGTGAGTTCGAATCCCGATACCGGAAAAAAACAAACAGCAAAAACCGCGTTCATGTTGATGCTATCGGAATGGTTGCAATAGAGTCTGGCGCGGTGCCAGCCCTGCGTGCGCCCTGCCGGTGCCCAGCTTAACTCCAACCCCGCACGTTTCAGCTGGTTTCTGCGGCCCCACTCTCCTGGCCGTGTTCTGGACATCGAAAGGCCGCTGTCCTCACACGGAGGATCCCGAGGCCACAGCTTCTAGGAGCGCAAGCAGCGGGCAGGTCCAGGAATCGTCTCTAGGCCGGGGCGGGCACCAAGGACGCTGGGTGGTAGCTCTGAGTGCTTCCCGGCTGACGGTGACCGTCTGCGACACCAAAGGGCCTCGTGAGCACCAGGACGGGTCACCGCGGTCCCAGGGACCCCCTGGCCTGCCCCCCCAGGCGTCTCACTGGGCCCTCATGCGATCGCTCAGCAGCTCTGTGCGCGTCCCTCTGCGGCCCTCCTCGCGCCCTCTCCTCCTCACGCTGGACTAACTGTAAAAGCGGGCGTGCGTCCGGGGGTCAGTGACGCTGCCATAACTGAACACACCCCGGCTCCTATGAACAGCGATAAGGGGAGTCCGGCCAATGGACGGCAGGTGCCTGCGCTCTGAAGCGGCTCTGACGCTTTACCTGCCAAGGTCCGAGGGCTGGTTTTCCCCTACGAAAAGTTTTTCAGGAGTTTTTTCCCTGCCCAGCCCCAGCTTCTCCTATCTCAGCACAAGTGATGCCTGCTTTCTCCTGACGCAGGCTAAAATCTCCTCACCGCAGCTCTACCCTACTCCCCACACCCTTCATCCACACCACGCGCAAACCCTCCCAGCTTTGAGGCGTGGGCTCCCCTCCTCAGGGTTGCAGGGTTTAGGCTCAGGAAGTGAAAAAAGTGCCGGAACCAGCTCCTAGCAGCACCACCTCTGGTAGCTGGTCCCGTGTCACCATCCACCGCCTGCTGAGCGACAGACTGGCCCCGGAAGGCCGCCCGCCGCGGTGGCTGGGGAGCTCTGACCCTGCGTGGGCTGTTTTCACCGGTGCATATAACAGCAGTAGCGTGGCTGGCCCTCTCAGCCTGCTCTCCTACCAGGGGACGGATCTACACGAGTCCTGGCGGGTCCCAGGAGCAGAGGCTGTGGGTCCCTGAGGTCCCCTTCCAGGACAGCCGTGAACCCTGGCTGCAGGGGAAAGCGGGGAACAAGATCTTTGAATGGGGAAGGCCGTTTCTGCAGGGAGAGGTTTTATTATTTAAGAGGCCCACGGGTGAAGCAATGTATAATTTCTTGGGGCTCGAACCTCTTCCGGGCTGAATCTGCACTGAAACTCAAGAGATTTTTACTGATGGGTATGTTTGGGTTACAAATGTTTTAGGTGGGTTTTTTTCTTTCTTTCTTTTTTTTTTTTTTGCAAAATATATACACATAAGTATGCATAGAAGGAAGTTGCTCTTGTAGGAATGATACGTAAATTTTCATGTTTGCCTGTGTGCATCTTTCTTTCTTTCTTTTTTTTTTTTTTTTTTTTTTTTTTTTTT
>NW_004955420.1:25424081-25459913 GCF_000276665.1 Chinchilla lanigera | reverse complement strand
GCTTTGCCGCTGAGCTAAATCCCCAGCCCTTGTGTGCATCTTTCTTAAATTTTTAATTTTATTTGTTTGTTTTTAAAATTTATTTTGGTTCTTTGAGACAGGGTCTCAGTACGTAACTCAAGCCTTGAACTCACTATGTAGCCCCGGCTGGCCTCAAACTCGTGGCAATCGTCCTGCTTCAGCCTCCCAAGTGCTGGGATTATAGGTGTGTGCCACCATGTCCTGAAAAACAGGTTTCCCTGGAGCCCAGTAGATGATAACATGGGATTGCTTTGCTCAAGGTCTAAAAGAGCCACGGAGGACGAAAGAGATTTAGAAGTCCAGCTCTCAGTCCGTCCTAGCCAGCTGGCCTGGTGACCCCTTGGGGTCTGAGTGGTCCTGGCTGCTGCTCCTGGCAGCCTTGGCACCCTGGCGGCGGCACCTCCTTCTCCTCTTGTCTCATCTGTGGGGTCAGCAGGGTAAAGCACCTCATGGACCTGGTGTCCTGGGCGTGGGTCAGGCAGTACGGCTGCGGCCACGTGGCCAGGCTGAGCCAGGAGCACCAGGAAGGCTGAGACCCACATCCACGGCTCAGAGTTTGAGTGTGCAAGCACAGGTCATGGGTGGAAGAGGCGCACGTCCCTAGACACAGCACTGGTGTCCTGTGGAACAAATGGAGGATTGCGTGCTGCGCAGCTCATGTTTTCCAGAAGCTTCTAAATAACAACCCGACCCAAGGTGGGCTGGGGAGCTTGAAGGGTCTGCTCCAGGCGTGCTCCCGGTCACAGAGAGCGTAGCTTAGCTTTGTGAGTAGTCAGCGCAGAACAGACTGGAATGTGACACTGAATACAGTGTGGAGCCTAAAGCAAGTCACCCCTGCAAACCCAGAGAGCCCCCAGCCCAAGGCACAGTGACCCGGCCTCCCCTCAAGGAAAGAAATGCTGACTGTGTCTGCCACTGACATGGAGGGGTTGTTACCTAGCAAGTAAGACACACATTTCGAGTGTCCATAACATAAGCCTAACAGGCACAGCAGCAGCTTGGCAATAAATGGTACTAGAAGACTTACAGCAGGCTGGGTGTCTTAGTCCGTTTTGTGTTGCTATAACAAAATACGGAGACTGGGTAATCTATAAAGAAGAGAGATTTACTTTCTTTTTTTTTTTTTTTTCTGGTACCGGGAATCGAACTCACAACCTCATGCTTGCCAAGCAGGCCCTGTGCTGCTGAGCTAAATCCCCAGCCCCCGAGATTTACTTCTTACAGTTGTGGAACCTGGGAAGGCTGAGGGCACTCTGCACAGGAGCATCATCCCCTGGTAGAAGGGGACAGAGCAAGAAAGCACACATGGGAACAGCAGAGGGACAAGCTCGTGTTCCTGACAGACCCACCCCGGCAGTGACAAAAATGGCATTAACCCATTCATGAGGACAGGGCCCTCGTGACCTAATCACCTCGTCACAGGAACGCTGGAGGATACATTCAAAGTGGAGCCCTTGCAACGTGATGAAAACTGCTCAGGGAGCTGGGGACACGGCGAATTGTGCTACCGTCACTGAGCGGGAGAAGCCGGTGTGAGGGCTGCCTGCCCCGGCCTCCGAGTGGAGCAGGCCTCTGGGTCCCACACTCGTCACAGCATCAGCCGTGCTCACGGTAGCTGCTCAAGTACTAAAGGCACAGCCAGGATATTCAGAGCCAAGGTGAACACAGAACACGGGCTGATGGCCCTGGGGCTGAGCAACGGACCCAAGATCAGTGAAAGGAAGATAACCCAACCTCCATGTCCGCCTGGATGATGGTTTTTAGACAGCATTAAATCCCCATCTTCCACACTGCTAGCGTCAGCCACTCCTTCAGGCTTGCCCTGTAGCTGACGCTGAACAAAACCGGAAATGGAAATCTTGCACGGCCCCCAACATAGTCAGGGGCAGCCTGGGGTGGGGGAGCAGCTGGACCAACACATGGAGCCGTCTCCACCGGTTTGGGGACAGAGCGCTTCCTGATCTCAACACCAGGGCGTAAAGCATCTGGCCTCGCCCCTCCCCCTGCGCCCCGGACTGCACAACTGTCAAGTCCGGCTGTCTCGTTTTGTGGGCCACGGGTCCAAGGCTATTCGGGAAATTGCTGTTGAAAGTAGAGCCCCTGGGGGGAGAAGCAAGTTGGTGTTCAAATTGAGGTTGATTTGCTGTTTTCACCCAGGCACAGGTTTCCAGGAGAGTGACTGGGGGTGAGAAGGGCCTCCTAGATCCCCAGGGCGCTCAGCATGAGACCAATGAGAAGCCCTGACTGTCACCTTTTCCTGTGTAGGCCAGAGGGGGCGGGGTGCGGTTAATAGCTGTCACACCCCAGAAGGGACCAGGACAACTTCCCGCTGCCGCACCCATGAGGTTGCTTTGTGGTCACCACCAGGCTGCTCCAACAGGAAGTGCAGTTTGGCCACCAGATGCAGTGCCCCCTGCTCCAGCCACTGCTGCCATCTCTTTGGAGAAGAACAGGAACCACCCTGCCACGGCTAAAATCAAGGCGGGGGGAATCTGGACCCACTGTTAACATCCCCAAATCCCAATAGATACGATGGACACAGATAATCCTCCTGAAGATTCCTGTTTCAGTTCCCCCAATATTCAAGGAGGTGTGACAGCTGGTAATCAATCAGCTTACCTGCTGCCATGACAGCGGGGCTGCCCTGGATGCCCCATTCATTTGAACCAACCATGGCCTGCACTTGAACCAATCAAAAGGCCCAAATCTGAACCAATCACAGACTTACACTTGAACCAGTCACAGGCCTGCAGCTGCTACACAGGCAGCCTCTCCTCACACTTCTTGGTTAGTCTCGGAGGGCTCTGTCCAGTGTGCTGAACCCCTGTACTCCTGCACAGGTCCTGTTAAAATAAAAACTCACTCCAGTGGTCTTGTAATCTGTTTCTGATTTATTTCTCGGGTAGCCTGCTTTCCAGCGGGTCAGGAAGCCTACTCAAGATGCCTGTGAAGTGTGTACAGAGCAGTCACTTTAAAAGAAAGAGCAGTAATCCCTAGGGACCGTGAGCCTAAAGCGCTTCACCATGATGTTCCTGCCGTGGAGCCAGGCTGGCATGGACTGAACCCTCTGGAACTGTGAGCCCAATTCAACCTTTCCTCCTGGAAGCTGTGGGTGGCAGGTATTGTGTCCAGCAGCGGGAAAGCTAAGATACCTGGAAAACCCCTTTCCCTTTTAAATGCATCATCTTCACGGAACCAGTGGCCAATGGGCTGATCAAGTGCGTTGGCACGGAGCATGGAATGACATCATGAACTAGTTCAAACCCCTGGCAGCAGATTACTCAGGCCTGTGCCTTCTATTTACAACACACATGGGTGTCCATGGCGAAGGACCTTTGGCAGTGGACATCAGCAGATCCAACAAGGTGACCGACTCTGCAGAGCCCAGGTGAGGACCCCAGTCACCTGCACACAGCCCCACACAAGCATGAAAATCCAAATCAGTGCCTAGTGACAATCAATGCCCCCAGCACACAAGGCCCAGGAAAGCTGACAAACGTACCTGGCTGCCAGCTCCATGGCGGAGTGACCAAGGGACTGCAGGGGGTGTAGTCAAGTCCTGGCAGGTGGTATCTCCCAAGAGTAGCCCTGGGTATTGGCTACGGTACACACCTCTTCCGTTTTGTTTTGTTTTTGTTTTTGTTTTTTGTCTTTTTTTGAGACAGGGTCTCATTATGCAGTTCAGGCTGGCCTTGAGCTCACTTTGTAGCCCAGGCTGGCCTGGAACTCACAATGATCCTCCTGCCTCAGCCTCCCGAGTGCTGGGATTACAGGCGTGCGCCACCACGCCCGGCTCACTCCTCTTCTGCACAGAGCATTGTGTTCCTGATGCACAGATGAACTCTCTGGGCCCAGCAGTCTTCAGGGGCACCGGCCGCCCAGCCTGGGCTCCAGCAATGGACAGTTATCCAGACACTTGTGAGACAGTCAGTGCTCCCTATCACCCACAGCAGCAGATGCCATCAAAAGATAAAATGGCCTCTTCAGAAAAATGAAAGAAAGAAGCAGGTTCTAACGTGGTAATTCTCCCGAAAAGCACCCCTCAAATACAGTGTTTACTTAGGAGGCAGGGAGGAGGGCCGGCCTAGCTGAGAGGCCCCAGCTGTACAGCTCACACGGCCGTCCCCACCTCCACGCCCGCCTTCAGCAGCGGCCACTGGCCACCTATGTGGGGGCAAGGTGGGTGGGGGACAGGGCTCCCCAATCCCAAAGGAGGCCGGAAAGGTGCTGGGGTTTCCGTGGCATAGCAGGACAGGGCTCGGGTGGGACAGGAAGAAGCTGCCAACAGCTGGGGGACGGAAGCCCTGGGAACCACCGCAATCGTAGGTGTGTGGACATCCTCCCTCTTCAGCAGGTCTGCCCCCACCCAGGGGCTTTCTTGGAGATGCTACAGCTTCCCGGCTGTTACGGTTTGGATCTGAAAAGTCCCCCACAGGCCCCCGTGCTGACAGCTGTCCCCAGCTGATGGTACGATGGAGAGGTGGAGGCTCCGGAGTGGGGCCTGGCTGCAGGAAGGAGGTCACTGGGGGTACTGGGGAAGGCGTTCCTTGTCCTCGGCTTCTTCTCGCCCTCTGTCCTCTTCTTCTCCATTGTCCTCTCTCCCTCTCCCCCTCCCCCTCTTCCCGTCTCTTTCCTCGCTGCCACAAGGTGAGCAGCTCTCCTCTGCCGCACGTCCGCTGTGATGTTTCTGCCTGGCCGCTGGGAACCGGCCTCAGGCAATGGAGCCCGCTGACCACGAGCTGCAGCCTCTGAAACCCTGAGCCAAAATAAACTTCTCTCCCTCGAGGTCACTCCTCAGGTGTTTTGTCATAGCAACGACAAGCTGGCTAGCCACTGGCAGAACCAGAGCTCAGGTCCTGCGTTCAGGCCAACACACTGGGTGGAACCAGACAGGAGGCCTCTCCTGCTTCTTCTGGAGGAGGACACCAAGGGGCAGCCGGGCTCTTTGGTCCCTGGGGGCCTGCCCTGAGGCTGCCGGGGGAGCCCAGCCTGGGCTCATTGTGAGGAGCTTTCTTGGGGGAATGAGGCTGCCCCAAGATCCAGCTGGCCTCAAAGGGTGTTAGTCAGGGCCCAGGCTGGCCTCGTGGGTGCCTGCTGTGCCCCGCAAAGGCCCACAGAGGCCACAGTATGTCGTTCACAGGCTACTTTGGATGCCCTGGTGGTGAGGCGCGGTGCGTCCACGTGACGGGTGAGCAGAGCACAACGCCTGGACTCCAAGCCCGCGCGCAGCAGGCGGGGGCAGAGCCAGGGAGGAGGCGCGTCCTCAGGGACACTCCTGGGGACAGAGCCTGCTGTAGCCTGGAGCCTTCTGCCCAGGAATGCAGCAACAGGGACACAATCACGCGAGCACAAAGCTCAGAGAGGAGGGGCCCTTCACCCCTGGTTACGGGGATCATCAGAGACTGGCCGAGAGGCCGGCACCCTGCCCCCCTGCCCTCACCCAGCCAGAGCAGTAGGAGGGTCTCCTGAAAGAGAGGAGACACGGGTTTCCCCGGCCCACCCTGCATGCACTGGCTCTGGGGACAGGTGGGTGGTGCGTGTCCAGGGGCGGAGCTAGCAGAGGTCCCGGAGGTCCCAGTGGCCAGGCAGGCGGCGCAGCCTCATGTCTTCCTTCTGGATGTGCTCGTAACAGGACTGGGGAGAGAGGAGAGGCTGGGGCCGCTCACACAAGGGGATGTCGGGCTCCCCTGTCCCACTGTGCCCGGGACACAGCCTGGAGGTCCCCAGGATGGTGTCCCCAGCTCCCACACAAGGCTCACCTCCAGGGCCGTGAGCAAGAAGTCGTACAGGCCTCCCATGTGGACGGGGTCCATCATGTCCCGAATCAGATGGATCTCAGCCCCCAGGTGCTGGATTCTGGGTGAGGGAGAGGAAAGGGGGCCATGAGGGGCCAGCACCATGCAGGGGAGGCGGGCTGGACACCCGGTGTGACCCTGGCTCCACCTCTGGCACCCACAGGGCCCTGGAGGTGGGACTCCCCTCTGGGCCTCCGCTCCCCCATCTGCCCTGATCCTGACGTCCTGGGTTTCAGGGACGGAGGGCGGGATGCAAAGGGCGCTCACCGCGCCCGAGACACCACGTAGATGAGCAGCGGCAGCAGGTCGTCCATGGGCAGCTTGTGCTCCCGGCCCAGCACATGCGACACAGTGGCCTCGATCTCCCCATATGTCTTCTCCAGCACCTCCAGCTTCTCCCGGGGGTCCACGGTGGTGCTGCAGCAGTTGCTAGCTCTAGATCACGGCCCCGGGGTGCTTCCCACCCCAACTGGGACCCCACACTCCCAAGCCACACCCCATCCACCCTCCAGAAGACTCACATGATCTTCTGCAGGCACTCAGTGGCTGACAGGAAACATTTGTCCCTCACCAGGGAGCTCCGCTGGGGGAGGGGCTGGGTGAGCTTGGGTCTTAGGGCTACGCCCTCTGCCACCCAGCGTCACTGACACGGCACGGCCAGGCAGAGGACAGTGACCCTGCAGTTTTCGCTGCAGGCAACTACGACGGGGCAGCTGGGCTTCCGGCTGGGGATCCAATAATCACAGTGACAGCTGGGTGACCTGGGGCCCTGATGCTCACCTGATTGCTGGTCAGCCGGAGGTCTTTGAGGGGCCACAGGTGCCTGGAACAGGAAACGGGGGCTCAGGGGGTACAGCACTCTCCGTGGCCCCCGGGGAGAAGGTGCGCAGGCAGCACAGGCAGCAGGAGGAAATGCTTCCCACCGCTCTCCCGGTGCACACACGGAGCCCGAGGCAGGGAAGCCAGGAGACGCCTGAGGAGGTGGTCCTCCCGCACCATGTGACAAGCGAGGCCCGTGTGCGGCAGGAAGGAGGGGCTGTGCGGCCCGTGGGGCTCAGAGCTAAGTCAATCATGGTGTCAACACATCAGCATTGCTAGGGAGGAAGGGTATTTTCTCAGCGGAGGGGGCATGGAGCTCACACCTGTTACCCCAGTACTTGGGAAGCGGAGGCAGAAAGGTCATTGAGAGTCCAAGCCAGCCTGAGCTATATAGTGAGTGCAAGGCCAGCCTGAACTGCAGAGCCAGGCCCTGTCTCAGAAAAAGTGGAAGAGGGGCCTCCTGTCCATACTCTCTGTCCAAGAGCCCAGCACTTGCCCAGATTCGGAAGCCTGCTCAGTGATGGCAGCATTCAGGGTGGGCCCAAGGACCCAGGCCAAGCCTTTAAGGGACTTGAGGGACCCGGCTAGAGCTGTTGGGAAGGAAATGCCAGCTTCCCTTGGGGACAAGCACCCCTCAGCTGGGGAAGTGCTGACTTTAGAGCGGCTGCTATAACATTTATTACCACAAGGGGGAGCCAGAGGAAAACCAAAGAGAGAAAAGATGCTTGGCTTTGTGGGCACCTAGATCCAGCCACACCTGCACGCAGACCTAGAACCCTTCCCAAGCTTTGCTGAAGATCGAGCGGGTCCCGGTGAAGTGGCAGGAGAGGCTTACTTGTGCACATCCAGGAACTCCAGCAGCTTGGTGTCAGGAAACAGGCTCAGGTTGGTAATGCCCTGGCTGTAGAGACCGTCCTCCTTCTCGTGCAGAAGCAGGTAGAGGGTGAAGAGCTCCGAGTAGAAGCTGGGCAGCACGAGGGGGAGCATCAGTCTGTGCGCCTGCAGGTCCCTGAGAGAGACGGGGGCGGGTTGCGGCCTGGGCCAGGGCACTGTGTGTGCGTCCCCTCCTGGCTCGCTCACAGGACAGAGGTCATAGGTTGTCGTGGTCCACAAGCGACCAAAACAGTGTTGGGTCACCAGCCCCGCCCAGCAGCCCCCCTTCTCCCCAGGGAGGCCCCAGGGCGGCGGCCAGGCGGTCAGTCACCTTGTCTCTGCATCTTCAGACTCCCCCTCCGGGGCCTGGCCCTTGCGCTGCAAGGCCACCTGCAGCAGACCCCTGCGACCAGTGAGAGGGACACGGTCTGCCACCACCTGCGGACAGGGGCAGCCTCCCCCAGGGCAGGAACACACAGCTACGGAGTTCAGCGTCTCAGCCACCGCAGGGACGGGGCTGCAGCCAGGGGATGTGGGCCCAAGCGCCCTCAGCCCAGCAGCGGGGACTGCGACATGCAGGGCTTCGATCTGTGTGACCGCTAAGCCTGGCTCGCAGCAGCTCTAAGGCCCCAGAGCCCGGCCTCGGAAGCCGGCCCGAAGCTGCTGCTGGCCCTGGCTGCTGTCCGTGTCCCCTCCGCTTGCAGCTGCGTGCCGGCCACCCTCTGGCTCCTTGCTGAACAGGGTGTGTTAGAGGAGCCAGGTCCCTAGCTACAGGGACCAGGACAGGCCGGGAGGGCTCCCAGGGAGGGCTCACCTGTAGGCGGCCCAGAGCTCGCAGGCATGCTGCTTCACCTCCGCCTGCGCCAGCCACTGCAGGTGCTTGTTGGCCCCGATGCCCGCATAGGTGGCCTGAAAGGTCAGCATCAGGGTGCGGAGAAGCTTTCCTAGGGGGTGCCGCGCGGAGCTCAGAGCCTGACCCAAGGGCAGAGGGGACAGGGACACTCAGCGCCCGCTTCACAGCCGGGCCGGCTTCCCGGGCGCGGCCCAGGGCCCTCACCTGCCGGAGGTGCTGCCGCAGGGCTGCGGGCTCCCGGTGCCGCAGCAGCTCCTCCAGGGTGTCCTCCATCTTGCCTGCTTCGTCCTCCGGGCAGCTCCTGGGCAGCACGGGGCACTGCAGCGACCCTCGCCCTCACCTGGCCCACACCTGCCCCGGGACCCGCAGGCCCGGGTGCCCACCTCACCTCCCGCAGCTCAGGTAGTCCTGGGACCGGCGCAGCTCCCTCGGGCTCTGTACATGGAAGCCCAGCAGGGCCTCCTGCAGCTCTCCGGGGCAGCCGGCCAGCACGAAGTCCCAGAAGGGGCCGTAGACGCCCTGCCAGCGGCTTTCCACAGGGAAGGCGTCCACACCCAGCTGCCTGTCCGGGGACAGGGAGAGGTGGAGAGAGCTGAACTGGTCAGACTCGGGAAAGGGGGTGGACAGCGGCAGGCAGAGCAGGTGGCGTCCACGGAGAGGGGCCACGCGGACAGAGATCCCAGAATTCCAGACAGAGGGGACCAAGGGCTGAGGCCAAGTCCCGGCAGTGGTCTCCGCCCAAAAGAGCCCAGTGCCCGCAGCCTGGTGCGTCTGGCCAGCGGGAGGTCACGCCCTGGACGATGCCTGGCCGTGCTTGTGTCCAGCGGACAGCATGCCCCCCCGTGCCCCGCGCAGCTTCTCCAAGGGACCACGGTCCACGCCAGTGCCTGCTGCTTGGGAGAAGCTGCGTGCAGGGACCACATTCAGCCAGACGCCACCCCTCTGCATGTCTGAACGCCACCTCCCACGAGCCCCTTCAAGAGGGACGGAGCCTCCAAGAGGCGCTGCTCCCCAAGAGGAAGAACTCTGTTCTCATGGAGCAGAAAAATGTCTGTCTGCTTCTCAAATGCGCTACAGTGACACGAGCGCAGCTGGCAAGTGCCCTTCTCCACCTGGGCTGCCGGGGAGTGAGGCCCAGGCGGGCCCAGCCATCGCCATCGCAGGTCTGTCTCTTTCCTCGAAGATCAGTCCATGGTTTCCTTTGCTTTGCCCTTCTCCTGTGTGTCTGGTTTGTAAGCAGCCATGGACCCCTTTTAGAACAAGCCCTCGGGGTCCAAGCGCAGCCGGCCCTCGTATCTCCCGCAGGTCCGTGGCACGCGCAGCTCTCCCTGCCCAGAGCCTCCCGTGCCCCAGCTCCTGGCTCTCAGCCACGCCCAGCACCTCCGCTGAGGCCCTGGCACAGGCGGCCGTGCTCACCTCTTGCAGGTGCTGCTGGGGTCCGGCGGGAGGGCGGCTGTGTCCAGCACTCCCTGGGTGTACAGCCCTCTTCCTGTCCCGCCGCCAAATGAGCCCTCCAGGGTGAAGCCGGTGGGGAAGGTGATCTTGCCCTGGGAGCGGGGACGGAGGCAGGGCTGTCTGTGTGTCCAGCCATCCGTCAGCCCCTGGGGCGCCCTCACGCCCGGCACTCCAGGTCAGACGGGCCGAGGATGGACAGGGCCCCCCCAGCCCAGTGAGAGATGGACAGAGCCCAGGAATGAGCAGGAGAACCAACCAAGGGGTGGGAGGGTAGTGCCTGCCACCCTGGGCATCCACCCCGTCATGCTGGTAGTGCCCGCCCTTCCCTGTCAAACACTTCCAGAGCCCCGGCAGCAGCGCCAGTGCCCCTGGCTGGTCGGCTGAGGCAGGAGCATACACAGGACGGTGACCCCAGGGACAGCTCCCTGGGCACTGGGTGGGTGCACTGAGGATACACGGCCAGAGAATCCCTAGCACCCTCTGGACACAAGACCCATCCTCCGGTCCCCTCCCAGTCACAGGAAGACTCTGCCCGCCCTCCCCCGCACCCTCAGCCTGGGCCAGGGGCAGAGCCAATGGGCACCACACTGTCTGTCTAGCGGCTCTCACCTTGCCCTCGGGGGTCAGGTCCCGGGTGAAGGTGCCCTCATACAGTGAGTCGTCTTCCGAGAGGATGACGCCGGGGCCCTGGGAGGCAGGGGGAGGGTGCGTCAGCAGGGGAGAGGGGCAGCCAGGGCTGCCGAGTGCCAGCCTGGGCATCTCCCTTCCAGGTGCCCTACACAGCCTCGGCCTGGCCCTTCACCCTGGGGCTCCCCCCACTGCCCTGTCACTGCCCCAGAGCCACACTGACCCCCCTCAGCGTCCTGTTTGTCACCCGCGTGCTCGGGACAATGATTTCCACCTCTGAGGCTCCCTGAGGACCTCACAGGACGATGGGACCCGGGGTGCAGGGTCATCACCGCACACACCCTTCCTGCTGTCTGGGGGACTCTGCCGAAATACTCAGCCTGAGTTGCTTTGGGGAAACTGAGGCTGTCAGGGGCCGGGATTCGGCAAAGCCAGGGTAGTGGGTGGCAGAGCTGGGTCCCCCTCCCCCTCGCTCCCCTATCACCCCTGGAGCTGGGGAGTACAAGACACACCCAGCTCCCCCCACTCACCACCATCTTGTCCGCCTGGAAGGTGCCCTGGTAGCAGACCCCCGCCTGGGTGACGACAACTCCCGGGCCATGGCGCTGGTCCGCCTGCCACATGCCGATGTAGCGCTCGCCCCTGGGGACAGGGAGGGGGTCAGAATCATTTTCAGACAGAGGAGGCAAAGAGCCTGGCTGGACAAGGGCATCCTGGGGGACAGCAGGAGGGGTGTGAATCCCGGGCGTGCAGAGCTGGGGAAGTCCGAGCACGTGACAGATCCGCGGGGGCGTCCAGGGGTCCAGAGAGGCCGGTGGGGGGACATGGCGGGATGAGGTCAGAGGAAGAGGCGTGGCCTCGGATGCCGGCCGGGACCCGGAGCACTGAGGGGTACACTGGGAGAGGCTGCGGGGGCAGCTGGGCTGCGGCGTCACCTGTTGCTGTCCTCCTGGACGCCGTAGCCACTCCTCTGGCCCTTCTCCCAGTGGCCCGTGTAGCGGAAGGGCTGGGCAGCCTGCGGCGCACTGTCCAGGACCCCGAACCCGTGCCGCAGGCCGGCCTGGAAGTAGCCCTTGTACACCTCCTCCGAGCCGTACCTAGAGGGTCACACATGGCTGGCCCTGCCTCTGAGAGGGCCCAGGGACGCCCTGCCCCCGCCCCCTCGGAGCGCCACTTACTCACAGATGCCGTAGCCGCACATGCGGCCCTCGTCCCAGTGGCACTTGTAGCAGTCGAACTTGTCCTCAGTGGCCTTGGGCACCAGGTAGATGCCGAAGCTGACGTGGGGGGGGCTGGCAGTGAGAGCCCACCCTGCCACCAGAACGCCCGTCCCTCTTCTCTGTCCCTGTGAGCCTAGGGCCCTCCTGTCCTAGGCCTCCCCCTCCCCAGCTGGAGCTAGGACCCCTCTGGCACCCCTCTGTTCAGGGTGGGGACCTGGCTCCCAGCCTCTGGGCTCCCGCCTGGGGTTCAAGTGCAGCCTCTGAGGCCCCGCCACGTGTGCCCTGGCTTCTCTCCGCGGGCCTTACCCGTGCTCCAAGCCCCTGCGGAAATTCCCCACGTGATTCCGCCCATCCGGCCACTTCAGGGTCCCTCTGGAACACAGTGCATGACGCCCCCAGCCATCAGGCCACCAGACCCAGCCCGCCACCGCCGCGGGCTTCCGTGAAGGTCCTCCCACTCCTACCCAGCCCGCGCTCTGAGCTCTGACCCCTCCATCCCTTTAACCCTCTCAGCATCAGCAGCCTGGTAGGGCACTCATCACACCCCCTGGGGAGCCCGGAAACTCTAGATTCCCTTTTCCCTCTGACCACTGGGAAGCTCAGAGCTAAACTTCAACGCAGGCCAAATCTTGGTTCATGAGTTTCCCCGTCCTCCTCCTCCTGTCCTCTTGGGATGAGGCACTGTGCTTTGGTCTTCTTGTGTGTACTCCACTCCCAGACCTCTCGAAACAGGCAGGGTCTTAAAAACCACATCCCTGAAGTGTGGCCCTGTGAGTCCCTTCCGCTCTGAGTCACCTTCCCCAGCTATAGCTGGGCCCTCATCCTCCGAAGGCTGTCCTGCCTGCGGGGACACATAGACCTATGGGTGCACCCAGGCTCACCCAATGATCTGCCCTAGGACCTAGGACAAATCAACCCTGTCTCTGGGCCTCAGTTTCCCCAAGAGGTGAGAACCCTGCCCCAGGGGGCCTCCACACCACCACGCATGAGAACTGTTGTGCTGTGGGGTGTGGTGGCGCACTCCTGTAACCTCAGCACCTGTGAAGCTGAGGCAGGAGAATCACTTTGAGTTCAAGGCCAGCCTGGGCTACACAGAGAGATTCCCACCCCCCGTCAGCAGCCACTCACTTGCCGTGGGGCCTGCCCAAGCACCACTCGCCCTCATAGGTGGCCCGGCAGAGGCGGCCCTCGGCGCGGAAGGTGTAGGCCATGGAGCGGCAGGCCGGCGGCTTGGAGGGTGCCGGGCCGGCTCCCAGCACGGGGAAGTCCTTCTTCCCGCGCAGGGCCTGGCACACAGCCTGGCAGACTTTCCACTGCCACACCACCTAGTGGGCACGAGGGACAGCTCGCTGCTCTGCCTGGGCCCCCTCTGCTCCCCGCTGCCCCAGGCTCCTCTAGTGCACGCTCACCTGGCCCTGGGGGTTCCTGGCACACAAGGAGAACTCTTCCTCTGGCGTAAGGATGCAGAGCGTGCACCTGGAGGTGGAGGCGACCGGCTGGCCCCAGTGCCCGGGCAGTGGGGCGCGGGGCCTGGGGGAGCCCGGGGCATGGGCAGGGCCCACGGGGCGTGGCGGGGCTCACCTGTCCTGCGCGGGGCGCACCCACACCAGCCTCAGATCGAAGGAGCAGACACTGGGGCCCTGCAAGAGAACGGCGCGCAGTTGTCCAGCACCAACCCCGTGGCCCCAGGCTGCCCCTCCCTGCTGCCTGTTGCCCACTCCGAGGGCTCCTCCACCTCGCCCCCCGCCCGGGCCTGGCCAGGCGCCCCAGCTGCCACCCCAGCCCCGCGGTCAGGTCACCGAAGCAGTCTGCAGCCTCTGGAGCCTGGAGCCTCGCAGCCGGAAGAGAAACCTCCTGAGGCTGCTCGGAGAACCGCTCGGCCATGCCCTCCCCCTGCCGCTGCTCCTGGATGGGCTCCTCCCCACACCCTCCTCCTCCAAACGGGCTCATACCCGTCCTGCCACCCAGAAGGCCACCTGCTCTGAGCGGGACGGGAGGGAGGAGGTCCCTTCCCGTGGGGACAGTCTGTGTTGTGACCTCGGGCTCAGCGCAGCTAGGTCATTCACGGCTCCGCGGCCAGCAGGGAGGCCCGAAAGGCTCAGGCCTGCTGAGCTCGCCAGACCAGGCCAGCAGCAGAGACACGGGCCTATGCGAAGGGGGGGGAGGCTGGCGCAGGGAAGGGTCCCCCCCCCCGGGCGTGGGTGTGAGATTCAGAGCTTGGCCCCCCACCTGCAGCAGCACCAGCGTGTCATCAAAGAGCAGCACGCGCTCAGCCCGCAGGGGGGTGACCGTCACCGGGATGTCCTGGCTGTCCTGCAGGAGGCAGTGAGCCGGGGTGCAGAGCAGGTCCTGGGGGATACAGGCTCGGGCAGGCCCAGCCCAGAGGCTGCCCCCCAGACCCTCCAGGTGGCCCACTCCTCTGCGCCCTCTCTTGCTGGGCCCGCCAGGCTCTGCAGTCCCTCCCTCCGCACAGGCCTGCCACTTTCTCCCAGGGCACAGGGACGCTCTCCGGGGCAGGGTGTGACATGCTGGGCAGTGACCCAGGGGTGCTTGGTGACCCCCTCCCGGAGAGAATCCATACTGCAGGGTTTTTTTTTTTTTGCCATACTAGGGATGCAGGGGTTGGTTTTTGCGAGACAGGGTCTCCCTACGCAGTTCAGCCTGGCCTTGAACTCACTATGTAGCCCAGCCTGGCCTTGACCTGCCAATGATCCTCCTGCCTCGGCCTCCCGAGTGCTGGGATTATAGGCGTGCACCACCACATCTAGCTTCCTGACTGCTTTTTCCCAGAGCCAGGTCAGGGCCGGCTCACGGCTGCTCAGTGGATGGACGAGGATGACTAGTGGCCGTCTGGCTCAGCCGCCAGTCCCTCCTCCGAGAGGGACACAGAGGCAGGGGGCACAGAGCACACAGAGCAGCTCGAGCCGCCGGCGGCCCCTCCTCACGCCCGCTGTGGACTCCCCGCCTGGCCACTCCTCTGGCCCCAGACTCACTTTCGGGCGGCTACTCAGGCTGTGCCACAGAGCCTGGGTGGCCGCAGCCTGGTCCAGAGCCTGCTGAAGGAAGGACTGCAGGTTCCCGTGAAGGATGGTGGCGTTCATCACCAGCTCCTGGGCAGGGTGGCCCTGCGAGGGACGGGACAGACCGTGCGGTCTGGGGTGCTCGGGGCACCCAGAGAGAGATTCTACCCTCTGGGTCGTTGCCGGCCTCCAGGGCAGAGCTACGTCCCCTCCGAGCTCCAGGGCAGGGCTGGGCCCCCGAACCTGGGCCCTGCCGCTCCCCTCCCTCACTGCCCGCTCCTTCTGCAGGCGCCCGGTACCCACCTCCCCGAGGGTATCCCTGAGGCGCAGCAGGTGGAGCACACGCTGCTGAAGGTGCTGTGCAAGCGGCTGGTGCAGGAGCCGGGCCAGCAGGGCGTCCACCGGGCCCTCAAAGCTCACTCCGGATAGGTGCTTCTGCAGCAGCCTGCACTGTGTGTGCCAGTACTCTCTGGGGGGCGGGGGGGCGTGCACCTTGTCACCCCCATACGGCCCTGCCCCGCCCACCTACTGCCCCACCTGCAGGGCCTGGGCTCCCGCCTGGGTTTAGCAGCTGTGGCTCAGAGCCGGAAGGGAGGGCTGATTACAGGGTCACTGAGAGCCGGAAGGGCCCTGCCAGTAGGCTCCAGGGCATCCTCGCCGGGCCTTGCCTCCCTCTTCCCAGTGGAGATCAGCCCAGAGGATGCTTCGCGGCTGCGATCCTGCTGCTCTGGGGGTGGGGATCCCCCAAGCCTGGCTCTCTTGTCCACACCCCCTACCCACTCGGGAGTCCCTGCAGCACCCTCTGCTCACCTCTTCCTCTTTGCCACCTGCTGGAAGACTTGCACCACCACGCAGCTTGTGTAGGACTCGATGTACCTATGACACAGTCCCCAGCTCCAGACCTAAGCCTCTGCCCTTCTGGGGGGTCCCAGACCCCCCTACTGAACAGCAGGAGCCTGGCCTCGGGTACTGTCAAGTTGTGAGCTAACGAGACAGTTGTAATTCACAGTCTTGTCCCGGGGAGGCCCCAAGGCTCAGGCCTGGATGTCCAAGTCCTCCAGCTAGGTGACACCCACACCCTGTGAACCCCACCCCAGGCTCGCCCTGGCCATCTTACTCCAGGTGGACCTGCAGGATGCGGTCAGCACTGCCCAGCAGCAGCAGGGACTCCAGGCCGGTGGTGCGCGGCTGGCGTAACCTCCTGTGCAGGGACTGCAGACTCTGCTGGGTCAGATGCCACAGCTGCAGGGAGTTCCTGTGCAGCTGCCGCAAGAGCTGCAGGCACTCTTGAGCCCGGGGCTCCGAGGGATCTGGGTGTGCGTAGGGCAAGGCCACACGGTGAGCGGGACAGGGCCTGAGGCCACAGCAGAGTACCATGTCCCTGAGGGGTGGGGACCAGTCCTGCTGGAGCGATGAGCAGTACTCTGCAGCAGATGTGGGTGTGCAGTTACCACCTGCTAACTAGGGGAGACCCTGACAAGCTTGGGGAATCCTCTGTGACTCCGGCTGCCCTGCCCATCCAGAGCTCAGAGTGTATATGGTTGCTGTACGGTCCTCGGCTGTCTCACAAGTGCACAGGTGCCCCAAAAGGACAGTACTGCCCAAGATCACTCCACAAGGGAGACCAGAGACAGAAGCAAAACCCAGGTGTGCCGCCTCCTGGTCAGAGCTCTCCCAGCACTCCTGGGGCCCCAGGTGGCAGAGAACAGAGGTGGACAGGGGCCACTGCCAGGCCTACGCCCAAAGAGGAGGAATTCCCACTCCACACCAGGCCGATTAGGCATCGGCACAGACTCACAGCTGGCCCCTCGGGGTCACTTTGCAAAGGGGGCAGCCCGCAGCTTTGGGCCATGACACCAAGTACCGGGGCTGCCACTTGCCACTGAGATATCTGCGGCTCGGGGGGTGCAGCAAGGTGGGACTCCTGTCCTGCAGACGGCTCCCCGGCCCCCTGCCCACCCCTGGGAGCCTGGACTCACCACCGGCCAAGAGCAAAGGCTGCAGGATGTGCGTGTTGACGAGGGCCAGTGTGGCCAAGAAGGCCTCCTCCAGCTGCAGCAGGGCCTCCTCTGGGCTGCACATGGCGCTTCCTGGGCAGATACAGATCAGAGCTAGTGCCAGAAGCAAGGCCCCTGGCCACCCCCATTGGGACAGAGCAAACCATCGACGGGCGGAGTGGGTGAGAGGGCACGGAGCTGCCCGGGGCAGCGTCCCTTTGTCCCGGCAGCACCTGCTCTTCACTCCCAGCCTGCTCATCCCCTGCTCAGACACCGCTGTGGCTCCCAAGTGCCGCGGTGTCCTACCTGCCTTGCCATCACTCAGGGACCCTACAGTCTCTTCAAACAGGGACTGTGGTCAGAAGTGCCAGTCCTGTCCTCAAGACCCACAGGGTCTGTCACCCAACAGGCCAGGTAAGCCAGGTGGGAGCAGGGAGTCTGGAGGCTTCCAGGGGAGCCGTGGAGGACACCGCCAGGCAGGCAGGGGAGCATGGGAGCCCGGACCCAGCCTCTCGACTCAGCCCCCAGAGGCCTGACTTTGCCCCCGTCCACCATGGAGAGCCATGCAGGCCTCAGCAAGGTCACGATGGACCCAGAGTCAGACTCGGTGACCACCACAGAGGAGACGGTGCAGGCAGCGAGGAGGGTGAGGGGCCAGGAGCCAGCCGGGCTTAGCCTGCTGCAAGGGACCCCTCAGGAAGCAGCGTGCTGCAGGAGAAAGGCAGGACTTCCTGCCCCCCGCCGGAGGAGCTTCCGAGCATGCAGGGATCATCGGAAATGGAGTGTCCCAGCTGCAGGGGGACAGTGAGGGTCCCGAATGAGCTGGGCAAAACCTTTCTGTGAGGAGTATGAGGGTCTCTGAGCCCAAGCCCCTGGGGCTGCGTCTCTCCCGGACCCCGACTGAGGCTCTGGAGTTAGCTGGCCTGGGTGGGGACATCATCAGGGCGGCCGATGATGGGCATGTGACAAACGGGAGGGGTCTTACCCCAGGGATAAGGCCCTGGCCTCCTTCAGCAGAGCCCGGAGCTCCCCGAGCGATGGAACCCTGGCCCAGGGCCCGGCATTCATTCCCGCCCCACCTTTCCTTCCCCTGCTGCTGCTCTGGGCAGGAAGGGGAAGCAGCTGGACACCCAGCCACCGCTGTGTCCACTGACCCCAGCCTCTGGAGACACAGAGGCTCCCAGGCGTGAGGTGGGGAAGAGCAGCCCAGACTCGCAGTCCCTCATCTGTGTCTCCAGAAACGGGTGGGAGGGGAAGTCTGTCCTTACAGCCTTAAACCTTCCCAGGACAGGGCCCTGGTGTCCCTCCCTGCCCCGGCTCATGCCTGGCCGTGCTCCCCTCTGAGCCTGTCACCACCTTGTGAAATGGGGGTGCAACTGATCACAGCTTTCCAAACTGCTGCGGTCGCCCCTCAAAAGAGCTAACTGTGGAGGGAAATTCCCGGGGCAGGGACCTGGTTCTCGAGCCCTGTTCAGAGGGAGTCCTGCGGATCTAGGTTGGCAGCCACCCACTCAGGGGTCCTTCCAGGTCATCGGGCCCCCTGGGCTCCCCTGCCGGGCTGTGCCCTCCGCAGCCCGCCCCCTCTGGTCAAGGCATGGCCTCCTCCGCCTCTCTTCCTTCCTCCAGTTCCAAGTTCCCTTAAGTGGCAGCAGTGCATAGAGCACAGAAGGGGAAACTGAGGCTCGGGAAGGCGGAAATGCCCCGCATGCTCTCTGCCGAGCCTGTGCAAGCCCAGGTCCAGGCCTCGGGCCTTGCAGCGCGCTGTTCTCAGGGCGGCTGGGTGACTCACCCCGGCGCACGGCGGGTTCCCAGCAGGACCCGGCCTCCTCGGAGCGCCCCGGGCCGGCTCGGCGTCACAGGCACAGCGGGGTGGGTGCAGCCAGCCCTGGCACGCACAGGTGAGTCACCTCTGTCCCTGTGGCCATCGCCACAGCTGGATCTGCTCTATCTTCCGAAAGCCCGACTCCGTCCACAGGAGGCGGCTGCTAAGGTCTCGGGGCCTCCCCGCTTCCCTACCAGAGCCGCCCGGCCGCACCCTGTCCCGGCCCTCTCTCTGGTATTTCCTGGTCTCGACAGGCAGGGGCCTCCTGCGCTTCCTGGCTGGCCCCTGTCAACCAGCGCACCAGGAGCCGGGGAAGCTGTCACGCCTGCTCCTCCGTCTCCACACACCGCCTCTGCCCCGCGCAGCCCCGGGCACCTCCCGACTGCAGTCACCTGCGTCTCTCAAACGCTCAACTCTGTCTCCGTTGTCAAGAGTGCACCCACGCTGCCCCGTGCGACCATGTCACCATTCTGCTTCTCCGTCCGTCCGTCCGTCCAGCCCTTCTGCCTGTGCTGGCTAGCCTCCCTCCTCCTGCTGGGTGCAGCCCAGGGACTGTCCCCAAGCTGGCTTAAACCCACACAGGGTGACCACGGGGCGGAGAGGGCGGCGTGGGGACCAACCCCGATGGCCCCGGCAAGCACACAGGACAGAGAGCAGTGCGGCAGGGACCCTGACGCCCAGTAGCAGGCGGGGAGATGCGGCGGACCCGCCCCTTACCTGCACAACTCCTTGCTGGGCCGCCCCGCCCCGGTGTCGCCGCCCCGCCCCAGTGTCGCCGCCCCGCCCCGAGTCCCTGTCCCGCCCAAGTCCCTGTCCCGCCCCAGTGTCATCATGAGCAGGGCCTCCAAGGAGGCGGAGCACAGCACCCAGGGTCACCGGCCAGGGCTCCCAGCCATCACCGAACTCCCAGGGCTGCTGGAGCCCCATGCAGGGCAAAGCTGGGGGGCTAGGGTTCAGCCCTGCACCCTGAGTGGGCCCCACAGCCATAACCTGGCCTGGGGTGCAGCCCTGCGATCTTGCTGACCTCTCTGAATCACCCAGGCAGGTGGATTTGTGGAACCCACAGCTGAGAGAGGGGCTGGCCCTGCAGCCTCCCAGGCTGTGTCCTTCGGTGTGACCTTGGAAGTGGCGTGTGCCCCCGCTTCTCGGTGGAGCCCAAATTTGCATTTCCTGCCAGAGCTTTGGAAAGCCTGGGGAAGACCAGGCCAGACAGAGGTCTGGGGAGGAGGAGGGACCAGATCTGTAACAAAGGAGCTGCTGTCACTGCCTGGTCCTCCCTGGCCACCCAACCAGTCACCCAGCCCAGCCACCCAGCGATTCCAGCGGCAGCAAGGCTCCAGGGGCTGAGCAGCCTGCCGAGCCACCTCTGAGCGTGAGGTGACGAAGCCAGGGCCCCAGAGGTGGCTGTGGTCAGGCAGAAGGGGTGGCCTGGTAGCCCCTGCTCCAGTCGGAGCCAGGCCTGGGCCTGCCTGCCTCGGCTGCCCGGCTCCCTTGACAAGTCACAGGGCGGAGCTTAGGTTCTGGACCTGCCCCTCCCCCTCCGGCCTCAGTTTCCACTTCTGTGCACATCTGAGGGAAGGAAGCTCTGCTGGGCTCAAGGAGGACCGGACACGGCCATCTCTCCCAGCTTCCTTCTCAGAGCCCAGGCTTTCTGTAGAGCCCAGGGCAGGGAGCAGTACCCCCGCTCCCCAGGCTGCCTCTTGGCCATTGCAAACCCAGTTTTGTTGTCTGCTGGATGGGGCACGCCTCTGCCGCTCCTCTTTGGCCTCCATGGGCTCCCTGCAACTCCACTGGGTCCATGCACTCTCCTTGCACACACAAGCAGCCCTGTGGACCCCTCTGCTCCTGAGCCTGCTGGTTGGGCCCCTGTGCCATACCATAGGAGCTTTGTTCCCAGCACGTGCGATCAGGGACGCAGACGGACCCTCTCTATGCTCGGGGTGCACCTCTGTGTATCAGTGGCCTGTGATTCTGGAGACACCAGGGCTCACACACAGATGCACACTTGTTCCTGCATACTGTGGGCCATATGTACAAACCAGCACACACTCATGCACACACAGGGCTGACCCAGGCCTGGCCTGGACCTTAGCTATTCTGGGCTGGGCCTGGGGCCAATGAGTTTGGCCCCAGCTGGCTCCTAGCAGGCCTCAGGGGCTGTGTCACAGACCAGGCCATCCCCACCCCCTCTATGGCTGAGTCTCTGCCACCCAGGATACCAGACTGGCTCCGGGACTGAGGAACCCCACTCCCTCTCCACAGCTCCCAGATAAACCTGGAGCCCCAGGGTTCACAGGGTCCCCTGGGCACCACCCACTGCCTGGTCATCAGTTGCAACCCAGAGGCCCTGGAGGCTGGGCTGGTCCCTCCGGAAACCCTCAGGAGCTAAGAATAGTAAGGAAGGGATAAGCAGCCTTCTGCAGCCAGCTTCAAGCCAGTGTGCAGGGAGGGGATGCTGTCTTTCAGGGAGCCGGGATGGGGGCGTGGGCACCCAGAGCTCCCCAACTTCAGGCTTGCTGGACCCATCTGGGGTTGCTTGTGGGCCTCATGAGAATTCAGTACTATCCCCAGGTGTAGATGGAGGAGACAGAGGCCGGAGGCCAGAGGCCCCACGTCCTAGGTGACCGCAGGCGGGGCACAGGGCCTCTCCCAGCTGAATCCCTCAGGAGGAAGTGGGAGGGAAGAGTTGTACCAAGGCTGAAAGCCCCTCAAAGGCGTGAGAAACCTTAGCTTTCAGGATGTATTTATTTATTTGGAGTTTTTTGAGACAGGGTCCCAATATGTGGCCCAAGCTGTCCTTGAAATCATAGTGATCCTCCTGCCTCAGCCTCCTGAGTGCTGGGATCACAGGTGTGCGCCATCACACCAGGCTCTTCACTTTAATAACTTCAGAAGTTAGGAGAGGACAAAGAGCAGGGAAGCGAGGGATGACAACAGAATGGAGGTGTGTTCTGCCCACCCATGAACTCCCCACAAGGACTGTGATTGTGATGTACCACAAACATGGACCAATAAAAATAAAAATTGACAAGGAAGTCATGAAGAATAAAGCTACACATCTGCAAGAATCGTAATTTGAAAGTTCCATTATTTAAATTTCCTTTATGCCAATTAGGTTTTATGATATACGAATAATTTAAAAGACACATCTTGGGTGGTTTGGGTTTGGGTTTTATTTTGTTTGTCATATCGAGGATTGAACCCAGGCCCTGCATACTGATCTATATCCCCAGCCCTTTTTTTAAATTGTGAGACAGGATCTCTCTAAATTGCTAAATCACCCAGACTGGGCTAGCATTTGTGATCCTCCTGCCTCAGCCTCTGGGATTACAAACTGGGATTACAAGCTAATTTTAAGACTTCTTTTCAGTCAACTGTTGCCATCTTCAGAGGGCAAAACAGGAAATTTAAATAATTAAACCTTCAAATGGAGCTTCTTGTAAATGTATAGCTTTGTACTCCTGAGGTTATTAAAGAGTAAAACTGCATTCTGATTTTCAGAACACCCTGTTATTTAAGACGGAGTCAGTTTGACCCGAATCCTCCGTGACAGAACTATATTTGGCCCTGGGGGGCGGGCTTTTAACTCAAAAACAGAAGAACGGAGATCTGGCCAATCTTTGTGAGCACACCCACCCCTGCCCTGGCAACGCTTTGGGGCGGGGCAGGGCGGGGGCGGGGTGGGGGGAGGGCGGCGACGGGGCCAAGCTGCACACACAGAGTGGCCAGCACAGCAGCTCTGCCTGCCTGGGACGCTGCGTCCTTCAGGACAAGCTTTCCAAAGCTGCTGCTTTTTGTGATGAAATTGCTCCAGGTGGGCATGGTCAACTTCCCCTAGAGACCCTAGTGTTTTTGCATAGCTGGTGCCAGGACTTCAGGGGGTTGTGAGGCTGCGGCTGTTGGCAAAGCACCAGGTGGGGACAGAAAAGAGGAGAAAGAAAAGGAAAACACATTCCTGCTCCCATGGGCGAGAGGCCAAAATAAGCTGGTGTTATAGTTTGTATTCATTTATTTCTCAAGTCACTGTCTTAGTTACTTTTCTTCCGTTGCCGAGACAAAATACTTGATGCCTACAGTTAAGGAAGGAAGGGTTTATTTAGCTCACGGTTTGTGGAGGTTTCAGTCCATAATCAGCTGGCTCCAAGGCAGGGTGGCAGGGCAGCAGGGTGACAGTTCACGCCGGTGGAAAACAGCAAAAGCAACTAGAGCAAAAAGGGAGGTTCACGACAGAAGGGTGGGCGTAGCTCTCACACCCGTAACCCCAGCACTAGACAGAGAATCAGTCGCAAACTCCAGAGGCCCACACCCACGGCTGCGTGAGTCTTTGGGGGGACATCCAGACACAAACCACAGCAGTCACTAACCTGCCCAGGCCGGCTCCTGCCTCAGCCTCCCAGAACGCAGGCACACGCCAGCACCCCCAGCTAGCACAGAGCATTTTTTGATGATCTGCAACGGCTCTGTGCCGTGCTGAGTAGAACCTGCGTCCCAAGTGAGGACAGAGAAGGGGACAGAGTGATGCCTGACGACCGAGCCGCGAACGCTTGATCCCAGTTTAGTCACCCGTCGGCTCAAGCAAAGAATTATTTTCTTAGCAAAAGAGGCCTCTGGGTTTTTGCACAGTAACTTCGGCAACATTACATCCCCCGCATCCCTGAGGAGCTCGCCGCAGCGAAGCTGGCAGGCAGCTGAGGACCTGTGACCCAGCTGTGACCTCCAGAGCGAGTGACCTTCAAGCCTTCTAAGAGCTCGCGAAGCTGGAGGTATATTTAGGTTTTCCTTGCTGCTGACGCCCCGACCTGTGAAATCCTTCACTGTGGGGCTAATCTCGCGGCGGTCTGTTGTGAGGGGCGCAGAGGTGGAAGAGCAGCACGCCATGCTGCAGAGGGGACAGGTGACTGCACCCCGGGGTTACCGTGCTGTGCCAGCGTCGGCGCTGGGGTGCCGGTGCTGGGGAGAATCTCGGGCCCCGAGGAGGATGGAGCAGTCCCGAGGAGCTCCGTCTTTTTCTATTGTTTGGAATATGTTTACAGTGCCTAGTAATGGTGTTCACCAGCAGCCCTGCCCGGTCCTGCAGCCCACCGACCTCCAGACCAGGGTCCCATGCTGAGAGGAGCCCCGCCCTCTCTGCACCCCATCTCCACCATGTCCTTGGTGATCGGAGACCTGGCCCTTCTCCCAGCACTCGGCAGGCAGGAAGTCACCCACAGTAGACAGGAGCAGAGGAGGGGGTCTCCCCACTCCGGCCTCCCCCGGCTCTCCCCCAGCTCTCACAGCCCCTCTGGACGCCCCTTCTCCCCTGGCTCCCCTGGGGACCCTCAGAGCTTGGAGGGGTTGGAATCAGAGCGCAGACTTCAGTGGGCTCGGTGTCCAGGCTAAAGTCGGTCAGGAAGGCCCAGTGGGGCAGAAGCAGACGCCCCTAGGGTCAGACAGAAGCCACACAGCACCCGCAGAGGCAGCCCACCCTACCCGGGGGACAGAAGATGACAGCTCCTTCCAGAAACTTCTGCAGCACCAGAGACCAGCGGGTCTGAGTGAGCCGTCCTCTGCTCCCTGCCATGCCGCCCCCGCCAGCTCTGGTGTCCAGGGTGACCAGAGCCGCCTCTGGGCAGGAAGCCAGCGCAGAAGCCCAGGACATCCCTGAGCGCCTGTCACCATGGCAACATGCCTGCTACACACCCCGCCCCAGCCCAGGTCCAGTAGGGTTTTTTGAAATTGAGAACGTCAGCATGGGAAGGGCCTCCTAGATCAGCCGATGCCAGCCCCTCCCCCATCCCAGGTGGGGAAACTGAGGCCCAAGAGGGACAGTGACGGAGGGGGAACCTGTTGATTAAGAACCTGCCTCCTCGACGCACCCCTTTGCCGGCCGCGGAGGGCATTCTGGAGTCTGATCTCCCAGGAGAGGACAGCAGGCGGGCGGGGATGGTGTTGGCAGCCGGAACCCGACACCGACGATGAATAAATGATGCTCCCCTGCCGCAGCCAGAGCTCCTGGCCACCGCCACCACCCAGCGCGAGCACCAGCACCGCTGGCCGGGGCGGGCGCCAGGTGGCCCACCACCGCCACCGTCTCCCCCAGCTACAGCTGCACGAAGAAGATGGCCGGGCGGCGGTGGCGGGGCGCAGGGCCCCTGTGGGCGCTGGGGCTGTGCCTCTCGAGGGTTGCCAGCCAGCTGGTGGAGGTGAGGCTGCATGCGGAGGGCATGGAGTTTCCGGGTCCGGGCAGGGGGCTGTGGGGCACCGGCTTGATCTGTTGCTCTGACACTGGGAGACCTGGCTAGCGAGGCGACTGTCGAGCTGAGGGGAGACCCAGCCCTGGGCTCCCTGGTCTGATGATCTGATGATTTCAGGAACACCAGTGGAGCGGGAGACGCTTCCTGTCTGACTCCCTGTCCACCTGGGGGGGCACAGCCCTGCCCTGTGGGAGGGGGCTCTGCAGTTCACCCCATGGTCTCCTGGTGGGGAGCACAGACCCTGGTCTCCTTGACCTAGAATCTGATGGGGGAGGCAGGCCCCGCACGCGGGGTCCTCTGGGGAACACAGGCTCTGCTCTTGGGACCTGGTTGGGTCCTGGCACTGACCACAAGGAGACAGAAGTGCAGGGGACAGTGAGAGGCACACAGGGGACCCTGAGGTGCCGTGCTGTGGGACAGGAGGGGAGGGGCAGGCCAGAGCCACACCCAGGTGGCCGAGGGATACAGCCCTGACCTGGAGGGGCTGGGGGACAAGGACAGAGCCCCGCGCTCCCGCTCAGCCTGTCCCCGCTGCTGCTGACCAGGGGGTGTGACAGAGGCTGAAGTGGGTCCAGTGTCAGCTCCAGTGTCCTTGTAAGGGGACCCAGACTGGCTTGAGCCTCTGGAGCAGCCTTGGGGCCCCGGTGCAGAAACCCAGCCGGCCTGGGCGAGCAGAAGCCTGGGGCAGGGTCGAGTCCGTTCCGGGCCCAGGAAAGCATCGCCCCCTGCTCACCCAAGGCACTGGTGTTGGGAACCCGCCTCCTGCCACCCTAGAAGCACCAGAAGTACGGTCAGGGCTGGGTCCACATCACTTAACCCCTCAGGGCCCGCCACCCACTGCCTGGCCCGTGCCCAGGCCCAGCTCCACCCACTACAGACTGGAGCGGGAAGGGTGCAGGGTGAGCTCTTCGCAACAGCTCTGACCCTGGGGGCTTCACTCGGGTCCACACAGCCAGCCGGCCCACAGCCTGGGCCTTAGAAATAGAGACCAATGTCACGGGTAAGACACCAGCCCTGGGCCGGGCAGAGCCCGGCAACACCCGCTCATGCCCAGTACCCACAAGTCTGTGCCCGCCCCACACGCCTGACCCTGTACCCAACTGTGCCTACCCCACAAGGTGTCTGACCCCACGCTTACAGCCAGAGGACGATGTGGAGGTCGTCTCTTGCCAACTGTCCTGTCGGGTTGGGGAGAAAGGTTTTCCTTAAGAGACCGGATGCCAAGTAAGCTGGGGAAACTGAGGCCCAGGGGAAGGAGGCCCCCCGCAGTTGTTAAGGCAAGGCACAGAGTGGGGAGCCACGCACCGAACCAGGCCCGGGCCCACTGTGCCTGCGGGCCTCTCGTGCCCCCGGTCTGCAGGGTGGCGTCTGCCGGGTGAGGGTCAGCGGGCGTGTGTGTGGGTGGCCAGGCCTTGGGTATGGAAGGGGGCAGGTGTGGGGACAGCAGAAGCCACAGAGGCTCCTCGAGTCTGTCCCTCCGGCTCTGTGTTGCACGGAGACCAGGGTCCCCTCTCCCCCAGCACCGACCGCGTATCTCTCCCCCAAACTTGGTGACAGGGAGAGGGTCAGAGCCGCTTCTAGCCAGGAGAGCTCTGCCCAGGTTCCACAGGGCCATGTGCCCTAGACACCCACGGCAGAGTTCAGTCCCCACACACCTGGGACAAGGTTATGGCCCCTCAAGATGCCCAGGATGAGGTCACGGCCCCCCAGGCACCCTGGATGAGGTCACGGTTGCCCAGACACCCAGGACAAGGTCAGGACCCCTAATACAGCCAAGACAAGGTCACGGGATGAGGCCATAGCCCCTCAGACAGCTGGGATGAGGTCATGCCTTCCCAAGATACCCAGGACAAGGTCACATTCCCAAGACAGCCAGGACGAGGCCACAGCCCCTACAGAGGCCTGGATGGGATCACAGCCCCAGGATGCCTGGAAAGAGGTCACAGCCTCCTGAGATGCCCAGGCAAGGTTATGTCCCTTGTTCTGTGGGGTAGGACTTTGTCCTCTAGAAGCACAAGGGGGGCTAGCATCCCTTTAAACCTCGGAGAAGGATCCTGTCCCTTCAGACCTGGGGAGAGATAGTGACTCCTAGAAAACCAGGGCAAGGTCATGGCCCCACAGACCCCCAGGGCAGGGCCGTGTCCCGGGAAAGGTGAGAGGTGACCCGCAGCACCCTGCCCAGGGCTGCCTCAGCCGCGCTTACATCTTCTGGCCTCTAGGTGTCGCTGTTGTATTAAAATTATTTCTCCTGTCCTCGGAGGAAGCCGGCCGGGCTGTACAGCCACTATGAGGCCACCTGGTGGGGACCTGGGGCAAAGCAGCACAGCCTGGGCCCGGCTCCACCAGACCCGCAAGAGAGTGCACCCCGTCCCCAACACAGGCGCCCGTGAGACGGCGCTGCACCGGACGCAGGACGTGTCCCGGCCCTGGCCCGCCTCAGTTCCCCAGGCACCACCCACCCTCACCCTGCACATCCCCACTGCCGGGTCTGGCGCTCTGCTCAGCTGTCGGTTCTGTCTGAGCTGGCCGAGGTCTAGGCTGCTGGGTCTGGGTCCCGAGGCGCTGAGTGTCGAGGGATTCTGAAATCAGGCTGGGTCCTCGCTGAGACCCGGACCTCTGGGCTCTGACCCGACCCGCTGGCCTCCCCCGGCTCACTCCTCTCTCTTCCTCTCCGCAGCCCAGCACCGCCCCGCCCAAGCCCAAGCCGCCCCCACTGACCAAGGAGACCGTGGTGTTCTGGGACATGCGGCTGTGGCACGTGGTGGGCATCTTCTCCCTCTTCGTACTGTCCATCAGTGAGTAGCCATCCCGCCCTGCCCACGCCGCGGCGGGCCTTGCGTCCCGCCCGACCCTCCGCCCGCGGCTCAGAGCAGCAGTTCCGGGCAGTGCAAGCAGGCCAGGCACCCGCGAGAGGCCCGCTGTGGCTTCTGGCACCTCCCGACCCGCGCACTGTCCCCGGGGAGAGCTGGGGGCCGTGGAGATCCAAACATTTCTGCTGCTGGATGCGGGAGGCAACCACACGGCGATTAGGGTAATTACAGGGGACTCCTGCGAGGGCAGGACGTGTCATTTTCCCTGTGGCCTCCTCTGCTGTTCCCGCAGCTTGGCCAGCTCACAGGGCCCACACCCAGGGGCCCAGCGAGGCCGCCTCCCGCCGGCAGCGCCCCAGATGCCTGGCAGATGTGGCTCCGGCTTCAAACTCTGCCTCGTCGAATTCCATTTCGGGGAGGGACGCAAATCAAAGCAGGAGGCCCTTCCTCTCCCCGCTCTGGGCGCCCCCGTGCAGTCCCAGCCATGTGAGCCTGGCAGGCGCCCTGCCCTGGCCCTCCTCCTGGGACGGGGTCTGGAGTCGGAAAGGGGGGCGGAAAATCCGCATGAAATGCAGGCCAGGTGGGCAAGGCTGCTGGGTGCAAGGCTGTGGGAGCGCAGGTGGTAAAGTGGGGGAAACCCACTCCCCTGCCCAGGCCCTCGGCGGGGGCGGTGGGCTGGGTGGATGAGGGGGGGGTCAGCCAGAAAGGCGTCAGGAGGAGGGAAGGGGTGAGAGAGGCGGGAGGGGCTCCGAGGCCCCATGCAACGTCCCATGCGACATCCACCCAGCACACCCAGTTTTGAGTCCCAGCAGCTTCCCGGGAGGTGGCACCCGGGGGCAAGGCGGGAAGTTCAGGGCCAGCAGCCCAGATGTGAGGGGCTCCAAGGAAGACGCGACATCTGACTCCCATGTGCCTGTCCTGGCGCCAGAGAAAGCGTCTCCTCCTCCCCATCCCAGTGGGAGGCAGCCTTGCGCTCCCAGTGAGGCCCCAAGAACAGACACCCCCACTCCGTACCCGGGGGCAGGGCTGGGAACTCAGAGCCCCCCCAGCAGCCCTGAGCACAGGGCTGGGGAGCAGCTCTGGGGCATCCTGAGGATGGGGTGAAGCTACGAGCCCCGCTCCCAGGCTGTGCTCAGCCCTTGGCCACCAGTGCTCAGGGCCACAGCAGCAAGTGGCCGTGTCACCTGGACATCGCCCACACCTCAGCGGGGTTTCCTGAAGGGCAGGGTCAGTCCCAGGGGCCTGAGGGGCAGGTGGGCAGCCAACACCTCCTGAGGTGGCTAGGAAACCTCTCTGCGTGCTGGGCTGCCTGGCCCAGGGTGCCAGGTGGAGGGGCTGGGGCAGGGGGGCTGGGGCGGATCTCCTGCAGCCCTGGACTCAAACTCGACCCAAAGCACTTTGTTTCTCCCCTTCTCTGAAGAGAAGCAAGCAGGCCGGGTGCAGCCGGGTGGGCAGGCCTGGAGCAGGGCAGATTCAGCCTTGCTCTGGCTACCAGCGGCTGCTGCCACAGCCTGAGTGGACAGTCCGAGGAGGTGCCCATGGGTGTCCAGGAGCTGTGGCCCAAGCCAGTAGGGTCAGGTAGGGGACCAAGCCCAGATCTCAGGCATGCACAGAGAGGGCTGGAGAGACCTGAGCCCGGCTCTTGGGAAGAGGCAGGCCGGCTCTCTGCACAGATCTACCGGAGACAGTTGTACACACTCCGAATCCTGCCAGCCTCGCCCTGGGGGGTCCCTGGTGCTGTTGGATGTCTAGGCCCAGCCCTATTCCCCAAGCAGGGCTCTGGAGCCATCCCATTCATTCATTCAGTGCTTGGACTACAGGTGAGGCTGGGACTGTGATAGCTGGCTACAGCGACCCGGCCCTGGTTGCACAAGCTGACCCTAGGGGGTGCTCCAACCCAGGCTACCTAGGTCCAATCTGTCTCCTCAAAATAGGCCTGGCTTGTGCTCCCTGGGCCCTGCTGTCCCCCAGGAGTCAGCCAGGAAGCGTGGTTTGCCCATCTGATTTAAAAGAACAAGCTCCGCCCCTTCCCCTGGAGCTGGGGCCAAGGTGGTCAGACTGCGGGGGCCTTAGAGAAACAAACACAGTCCAGCCAGGTCCTGGCAGTCACGCCCTGCTCTGCCCTCACTGCGTAGGCCAGCACCGTGCCCTGGCCCAACTGGTGTGGGCGCCGCTGCCCTCGGCCGGAAAACCGCTCCCGGAATAACTCTGGTGAGGCAGACGCCCTGGGCAGGGTCTGGGCCCCCTCCCTGGTGAGGCCCCGGCCAGCAGGGGCCACAGGACAGGCAGCCATGTCCTCAGGGGGTCTGAGGCCACGCTGGCTCTGCCTTCAGAGCCCGGCAGGAAAGCAGGGTACACAGAGCAACCCAGAGGCCTGGGGGAGGGAAACAGCTTGGGGCATGGCACAGCCCTGTGCCTCAAGCCAGGACCAGACAGAGGATGCACAGGGCAGGGCGAATGAGGCCCAGTCCCAGCCCCAGCCCCGGCCACGCCTCCTCTGTCTTCTCCATAGTTATCACCCTGTGCTGTGTCTTCAACTGCCGCGTGCCACGCACCCGGAAGGAGATCGAAGCTCGGTACCTGCAGCGGAAGGCAGCCAAGATGTACACGGACAAGCTGGAGACCGTGCCACCCCTCAACGAGCTCACGGAAATCCCCGGAGGTGAGAGGGGCGGCTCCCGCACCACCCGCGGTCGAGTCACCCTGTTCCTGCCCTTCAAGGAGGGGACTAGGACACACAACCCGCCTCAGCAGGGACTGGGACTGGGGCTGGGCCTGGGGCAAGGAGCCTCTCCCCAGCAGGAGGTGGAAGGAAGCAGGAGGGCAAGGGCAAGGGCAAGGCAGGCCCTAGGGACCTTCCCCGAGATCCTAGCCCCACCCCCGCCAGAGCCTCTCTCCCTCCCCACAGAGGACAAGAAGAAGAAGAAGAAGGACAGTGTGGACACGGTGGCCATCAAGGTAGAGGAGGATGAGAAGAACGAAGCCAAGAAGAAGAAAGGAGAGAAATGAGGCGGTGGCAGTGGGCTGGCAGCGTGGACTCCGATTCAGAGGTGGCCCACGGAGCTGTGTCCGGGGGAGCCAAGGCCATGGCCGATCCTCATAGCCCGGCACCTGCAGGGCCAAGACTACACAGCTGCCGGCCTGCCGGCCACACGGGCACTTTCCATGGCCTGCTGTCCCCACCTTTCCTGGCACGGGCAGCAGCGGCACTGAGGCAGTGAAGGCAGTTTCCCTCTGTGCCAACCAGGTTGAGTGACAGGCCACACCCGGCTGGACGCAGGCAGCGGGAGGCCGCCCGGATGGCGAGGAGCTGCCCCACGCCCGGCGGGCTCCTGTCCCTGCGGTGAGGGGGCCGGCCCAGCAGACCCAGGCTCAGCATGATGACGCACACTTGCTTTGCCTGTCACCCTGGAGCTCAGATGCAAGACGCTAACGTGAGGCCCTGGGGCCCAGAACTCCAGGGCAGGTTTGGAGTGCAGCGGGCACAGGGTCCAGAGCGTAGGGGATGTCGGGCTGCCAGGGTGGTTCCTTCTATGCCCAGCAGTGGGAGTCAAGGCGGGGGAGCAGCCGGCTTACAGCTGCTCCACACAGTAGCCACCTGCCTCCCTACTCCTCACAGCCGTCTCTGAGCGGAAGAGGAGGACCGAGGGACCCCTGGGGAAGGGAGAGGGACAAGGGGCTTCCACGGGGCACCAACCCTTACACGTGGCTCCCAGACCTGAGCTCGGGGACTCGGAGACAGCGCAGGATGTTCTCCAGCAGGGGCGCTGCTGGAGCAGCAGCCTGACAATTTGTAAATAAAGCTGAGCGCCTTTTCAGCCCCTCGGCATGCTCTGTCCCTGGCCACTTATGTGGGGCTGACGCGGCGGTCAGTCGTGGCGGGTGGCTCAGGCCAGGCCGGACCTCCCTCCCTGACTCTTCCCCTGGCCCGATGAGGGTGATGAAAAGGGGTCTAGAGGGGTCTAGAGGCAGACGGGCCGCTGCGGCCACCTGGCTCCAAGGCAGGCAAGGCCTGGGGCTGGGAGGCACGGGGCTGGGCAGGCTGTCCTGGACGCTCCTCCACTCTGCCCTATGGCTTCCAGGGCCTCTGACATCTGAGTCTGGCGCTGGGGACTCACAGGTCAGCACCCTACAGGCGCACGCTAATCCGGGCGGACAGGAAGGGGCTCGGGCTCGGCAGCAGCGAGGGCCACAGACCGCGGGGGCTGCCCTGGAAGCTGGGCACGCCGCCCTGCACCCTCAGGATACAGCCGCGGACTCCTCCGCACAGGGCTGGCCAGGGTCACTGTCCCCTCGGGGTCAGGACCTCCCTGTGTGGCCAGGCAGGGAAGTCCCAAGGGGCAGAGAAGGGGCCACCAAGAGCCTCGGCCGGTGAAGCCTGGCAATGCACGTGCCCCACACCTGACCCAGGCCCCTAGCCAGCGGGGATAAAGCTCACGGAAAGAACCCACTCCTCCCAGCCCAGAGACGCAGCTCCACCTGGCCCGGGGTCCCTGCGGCCCCAGCTTCAGGTTACACAGCCTCTGACCCAGTGCCACCCTCCATGATCCCTCCAAGGCCCGCG
This sequence comes from Chinchilla lanigera, assembly GCF_000276665.1. Classification (NCBI taxonomy): domain Eukaryota; kingdom Metazoa; phylum Chordata; class Mammalia; order Rodentia; family Chinchillidae; genus Chinchilla; species Chinchilla lanigera. The sequence goes on along the minus strand of NW_004955420.1, from coordinate 25,427,804 downwards.
GGACAGAGGCAGAGCCTGGGGCCCCACCCGCTCTGGTACACCTGCCCCCGCCAGAGCCGGCCCAGGGAGAGCAGGGCCCCAGACCAGGGAGAAGGCGAGGAAGAAAAGTGTTTAATGAACCACGCATCACAGAGCAGCCAGGAGACTGAGGGACGGCAGCAGGGACAGCAGCAGGGCGCAGGAGGGGGCGTGCAGGCCCCGGGGCTGCCCACTGAGATGGGCCCGGATCCAGGACTGGTAGGGGGAGACTCGGAGGAAGATGGGTGGTGCCTCGCTCTTCTCGCAGCCTGCACCCCAGCTCACCAGGCCCATCAGGTATGAGAGGCCCCCTGAGGAGCACACCAAGGGCTCCCCCGTCTCCTCCTGCAGGAGTAGGGAGTAGATGGAGGAGCCAGGTGAGGCCTTGGGGGATGCGCCTGGCTCAGGGACCCCCCCAAACACCCACCCTCACACTCCAGGAACCCACTCCCCCTCCATCCCCACCCGTCTCTCCTCCACCCCCAGCTCCCTGCTCCCACCTTCCGGGACCCCTCATTTCCGTGCCCGCCTGTCCCTTCCCTCTGTGCCCCGCCCCCTCCGCTTTCTGAGGGTGCCGGGAGAGCAGGGAAGGGGCAGGGAACTCACGTAGCAGAACTGCTCCCTGCTGGGGTCCGTGGCACAGATCATCTGGGAGGTGACGATCCAGACCAGGGAGGGGACGGTGGAGAACTTGTGGTAGATGTTGTCGCACTCCTTGTTGTTCAGGATGGTGACCTCCTTCTCCTGGATGGTCCGGAACTGGGGCCACGCGCCTGCAGGACGGGCCTGGCTCACTGCTACTCTCGGCCGCTAATTTCACCTCCATCCTCTCTTTGATCTCCCCAACGTCCCCGCCGGCCTCTGCTGCGTGTCACACAGCGGCACAGCCCACCTACCCGTCTAGCTGGTGCTTCCCAAGGGCACCTGGATCTGGAGGCGCCGGAGCAGGCCACCATGCCCGCATCCAGCCTTGCTTCCTGCCGTCCGCGCCTCCTCCCTCCCCACCTCAGGCTCTTGGCTCTTCTCCAAGGCCACTGGGGGCAAAGCCTTCCTTCCCGACATTCCCCAGCCCTCCACCCCGTGTGTCTTGGGAAAGGAGACTCCTGGCCCTTCCCAGCTCCTCCCCAGCATGGGCTGTTCTGGAGTACAGGGAAGGGCACCCCTCTCACTCAGAGGTCCCCCAAGGAAGTGGACGCTCCTGGAGTACCCGGGCGGGCCTGAGCATATGCCTGCTTTGGAGGCTTTGCCCCACATCGGAATGACGAGGGATAGAGGCCCCAGAGAGGGGAGGAGCTCGAACAGACCCTAAGTGACTCCCAGGTGCAGACACAGGGCCCTGCTTGCCTCCCAGCAGACACTGTCCTTGATTAGATGTGCCCATCATGAAAGTCCTGCCCATCCGCCTACCCTGGGTCTGAGAGCTCAAGGGCATTCGGAGTTGCAAGGCCTGAGTGGCCATGATATACGCACTTCCTGGACCTTCGAGGATAGGAGACCTCAGAGACCCAACGGGACAGTCTCACGGGCAGCGGGGCCCTCGGGGAAGGAGTCCCAGAAACGTTCATCCCCAGGGGAGCCCGGCCTGCACCCTGGCCTGAGCGGCTGTGACTCACCGTCAGCCCTGGAAAGTCCCCAGCCCATCACGGTGCAGAGATAACCGTCCTTCACCCGGGCGTCCAGGTCAGGCAGGCAGATGGGCCACACGTACTTGCTGTAGTTGAGCGCGTGCTGCAGCTTGAGGAGGCCAATGTTGTCGGCCTGGCCGAGCCAGGACCAGTAGCGCTGGGGGTGGTACCGGGGGTTCACGATGACCTGCAGCACCTGGACATCGGTGCTGGTCGGAGTCAGCCGATCGATCCACGGGCTCCCTGCCCTCACGGTGTAGTTCGTGTCGTGCCTGGGGGAGCCGGGAGGGGTGCCTGCCCTCAGCTCTGCCTCTTAGCCCACTCCTGTCCCCGGCTCTGTCCACCCCCCGCATGCTCCTCACAACAGATGTGAACGCGGCTCCCCATTTCCCTAAAACGAAAGGGGAAACTGAGGCTGGCGGAAGCCCGGTGCCCTGCTCTGGGCTGCACTGCTGGCTACCGCGTGTGGACTCTTCCCAGCATCCAAGCTGCACCCTGGCAGGTGGGAGGCGCGCTGTGCAGCTGCCCACAGTCCGGCTCCCAGGCTGCCCTCCCCGGTGCAGCCGTGGGGTCCCTGTGTGGACATGGAGCCTGGGTCTCCTTTGGCAGGGTCCCTCCCCTCAGGCCGCCTCCAGGCCGCGGAACGTGGGATACCCACTCTCTTGTCCCCAGACCGAGCAGACGCCCCAGCGAGTAACCGTGTGCATCTGCCTCCCCTCCCATCCCCTCTCCACCCTCAGGGCCCCAAGGAGGGAGGGACAGAGGCCGAGAGGAGCAAAGGGGTAGAGGGAAAGAGCCGGAAGGTGGCAGAGAGCAGACTGACGGGTTCCAGTGCTCCATTCCCTATCGTGGGACAGCTCACAGCACCCAAGGGTCAGGTGAGGGGCACAGGGCATGTCCACTCCCAAGGCCAGGCCCCGAGAGAATCTACAGGACTCAGCCCCCACACCCGCCCAGAGCTGGGGTGAAGCCAGGCTGGGACGCAGCTGCCACCGATGGGCCAGCAGGGAGGGAGGACTGCATCCCCTGTCCTGCAGGGTCTCTCCGCCATCACCCCCAGGCTCCGACTCACTGGGTCACACAATGGGCCACGGCCAGCACCCAGCGGGAGGCGATGAGGGTGCCCGCACAGACATGGGTGTCGTTGGCCCGCACGCTGACCATCCACGGTGCCCGCCGGGCCATGGCCTCTGCATCCCGGAGCGTGGGGTCTGGTTCAAAGGAGAAGCCGCAGGCTGAGGAGGAAGGAAAGAGTGTGATGGAGGGGTACCCCCGGACTCCAACCAGAACCTCACAGCGGCCGCCCCACGTCCACCAGGTTCCTCCCCCCGGGCTCCTGTGACCCAGCAGACACACGGGCAAGAGGAATGGGCAGCCCCTTCCCGTGGAGGAAAGGCTGGCAGCAAATAGCCCCCAAAGCTGCCTGGCCACAGGGGTGTTCCGAGGTTCCGGGCCAGGCACTGGTGAGGATTACGGCCTCGGAACACTCTCTCTACTGGCGGGAGCGCCAGCCGCTATGGCCACTTTTTAGAGTGGACGACGCCCCACCCAGCATCCCAGCGGTCCGGCTCCCGGGTGTTTTCCAAAAGGATCAGTGGGCTGCGTAACTGGGCTCAGTGGGCCACGGCCGGTGGTGTTACGTATTTGTTCGTTGTTTCCTGTGTGCGGTGCTGGGGACAGAGCCCAGGGCCTCAGGCATGCCGGGCAAGGCTCCGCTGCTCCGCCCAGCCCTGAGCGAGCGTGTTAAAGTAGCAGGGGAGACGCAGCGGCAGGGCAGGTACTGCGCGGTGCTGGGAGCCCCTGCAGGCGCAGCCGGTGCACTGGGTCCAGGACGAGGGCTTCTGCGGTCTCAGCCGAGACCACGCGGCGCTCTGCGCCTGCAGCGCCACGTGCTCACAGCCCCGGGAAGGGCCCCTTCCCGCCCTCGTGGCCGCATACTCACAGTGTTCGGAGCCGGGCGTGGCTGTGGAAACCGGCGGCGGGGAGGTCGGGGCCTGGCGGGGAAGGCGAGGCCCTCCGGGGGCACAGCGTTTACCAGCGTCGGCGGAGGCAGCGGTGCACGGCGCCCCGGGAGCGTGGC
>NW_004955420.1:25393283-25423704 GCF_000276665.1 Chinchilla lanigera | reverse complement strand
CGGCGCCCCCCAGCGGCCACCTGGTGTGCGCCCCTGTCCCTGCCCTGCCCTTCCCCCACGCTGGGTCACAGCCTGACCTCCGCCAGTGACAGGAGGCTTTCCTCGTGCTGTCATCCCTGAGAGGGACAGGAAGCCCAACCCAAGCCCCCTGGTGAGCACCCAGCATCTCCAGCCAGCGCCCCCACCTCCCTGCCAGCCTGGCTGCAAAATGGGGCTCTGCCCCAGGCACTGAAAGGAAACAGATGAGCTCTTTTAAATAATGACTTGGAAGACTGCGTCCTTTTAAGCAGTATTCCCACCCGGCTGGCTAGTGATGCGATTGCTTCAGATCCGCTTGCTCAGGAAAAGTGGCCTAGGGGAAGTGTCCCGCCAAAGAGTGAGGGTGACCACCAGGCCACTGTGCGAAGGGGTCACTTTGGACATTGGGTTTCGGAGGGTGCTGGTGGCTTGGTGATGGGTCGTACCTTTAAAGAGCAGTGTTGGGAAGCCCTACCAGGAGCACAAAGCCCTAGAAAAATTCCAACCTAATTAAAGACAAGGTGAATCAAGCCGGGGTACCCTGACATATGTCAAGGGCTCTGATCTTGGGAGAGACACTGGAATAGCCATTCTGTGCTCCAACCTCTGGAAAGATGGCAGAGGAACCTTGGAAATGCTGGGTGCCCTGGGGCGAGGGGTGGCTGGCTGCTCCAAACCTGAGCCCCCCGATTGGGGGCGCTTGCCACTGCTCAGGCTGGCCAGTTTGGGCCTTGCCTGCCTGCTCTCTGGAGACTGATGGGGCCCCCAAGGGCACTGAGCTGCCCAGGGCACTGTCACCACACACACATCTCGGCAGGCCCTAGGCCCTAGGCACCCGCCCTGCTGGAAGCTGTGGACCCTTAGGAGGGTAGGAGGGAGTGGAAGAGGCCCATGGTCTCTGGAACACAGTCCACAAGCGCAGGGCTGTGATCCGGCCCTTGTGGGTTTCAGAAGGAGGCTTGGGGGAAATGTTCAGGGAGCCCAGGGGAGGCCCTGGGGACCGGAGTTGCTAGAGGTCACCGGGGAGACTTGGAGGGGACCATAAGCCCATTGGCAGAAAAAGAAACTGCCGCCGAGAGAGGAGGGACAGGCTACCAAGGTCACACAACAAGCACACACAGACAGGGTTATACTGTCAGGGGAGGTCAGCTCAGAGGACGGCGTTCTGAGGGGTTTCGGCCAGGGTTAAGGACAAGATGATGTCAGTGGTTAAAGTCTCCATTGAAGAACTGAGGAGATACCCTGGGGCAAGGGCCGCCCCCAAGGCCCCGCCTGATGTCCTCTACAGCCTGTGGCCTCCATCTCTCTGGGGTACCTGTCCTGGAAACAGCTCACAGAAGCCACAGGGGAGGCCAAGGGGACCAGCAGGATGCGGCCGGTGAGCAGCAGTGGGCTCAGGAAGGCGAGGCAGGCCCTGCTGGTGGAGTTCAGGTGGGCCCTCTGCTTCTTGATCCAGGGCGCGAAGTGGGAGAGTGGTCCCGCTGGCCACAGCCAAAGCTCCAGCTCAGCACCGCCACCTGAACCCAGGTCCTACTCACCTGGCAGGCCAGGATGCTGCTGGGGATGTCCTGCAGAGGAGGGATAGGGAGGTCTCAGGGGGCGCAAGAGGACTCCCCCAAGGACAGACTCCACCTTGAATCTGCTCTGGACACAAAAGCTCTCATCCCTTCCCTGCAAACCTCTAAGTGCAGCCATTGACCTTCTTTCCCACCGCCCTGCTTAGAGAGTGAGCTTTGGGAAACACAAACCACCTCCTTTCTCTTCCGGCAAAAATAAGCGTATGTATCAGAATAATATTTATGGTGCCACACATCAAAATGTAATAGCTGTTTTTGCTGGTAATGGTGGGTTTCTTATGATTTTTGAAGCTTTATGTTCATCTGTAATGCTGGAAATTTTTATGAGTCAGAAAAGCAACTCAGTAGATTTATCTACCTGACATACTACAAACCAAGATTCATAGGACAAAATCTAATCAAGAGTCCACAAGACACTGAAGGCAAAAAATCATAAGGATATTCTTAAGAACACAAAAGAAGACCTGCGTAGTATACAGATACACTGCTGTCCACAGAGGAGATGATATCGGTAACAAAATTTCAGCTCAGAACTGGGCTTCCTACTGAATGGAAGACAAATACTCTCACCAACCTGCTTGCTGGATGTGATAGCTGGAAGCAGGAGATTTCGAAAATGATCATTTTAAATGGATGAATGAGCTGTCGAGAAAGCAGACTCCTCTGAGCCCAAACTAAATGAGGGCTGCACCCCAGAGGGGCGAAGAAGCTGGTGCTGTGTGTCAAGGCCCTTGGCCACACCCAGAGAGACTGAGCTTCCAATGCAGCCTTGTACTTAGGTTCCAGGGACACTTAGGTGCTCCAGGCACAGCCCAGAGCCTGCCTGAGGCGGCCCTGCAGGACAGGGCACCTCCAAGGAAGGGCACACCCTGTGAGGACAATGAGATATGGCCCTGGGTGAATGTTTAGCCTGGGTTCCCACTGTCTGGGGGATTCAAGCGCCTCAGCCATGGATAGAGGTCACTTAAGGTGCTGGCCGTGTACCCTGGCACCTGGCAGCAGGTGCCTACCTTTCAAGCCACCTTTCAGGGCATCCCCAAGATCACACTGGAAAGACCACACGAGCACAAAGAATCTGAGGCCCAACAAGTCCACACACCCCCGAGAAACCAGAGTCAGAGGCTCTGAGCCTGGGGACAGGGGACCTGCCCCGTGGACCTTCCTGTGTGGAAGGCACTGCTTCTCAGGGCTGCTGGAGGTGGGGGGTTGTGTTGTTCTTTATTCTCCATGCCTATTTTATAAATAGCATTTTGTCTGTCTTCAGTATAGAGTAAAACAATTTAAAATGATAACAGGGTTCTTCCTTAAACGAATCTCTAGCAATCAAGCACTTGCAGTTGAAATTAGAGTCCTTTTTTTTTTTTTTTTTTTCAGAAGCTTGATAATTTGATTCTAGAGTAATGTTGAAGATCAGCAGCCCATGAATTAGGTCAGTTTTGAGAAAGAGGAGAAAATTGGAAGACTCAGGCTGGGGCAGGTTCAGCAAGCAGATAGATATATTTAAACACATAATTACAGAAACAGGGTAGACTGGCACAGAAGCAGAGAAACAGACCAAAGGGTGAGGGGGACGCCCCCAAGCTGATGGTGCCCACGGCCGGGGGGGCGGGGACTGCGTGGGCTACAAAAGCATCAAGTCCCCAGAGAAGGAAAACTGATGGTAGAGAAACTGGCTCACCAGATGAAGTTGAATCCGACCATAAAATAATCCAAAGGAAGTAAACCTCTAGATGGGAAATGTAAAAAAGTTCATTAAAAGCATATGGGGCCATGGCTTTATGCCCTCACATAAAGCATTTTTTAAAAATGAGGTTCAAAGCTGGACGTAGTGGCACACACAGGTAATCCTCAGAAGGCTGAGGCAGGATTGCTGCGAGTTTGAGGCCAGCCTGAGCTATACCATGAGACCCCATCTCCCTGTTCAAATCTTACAAGCCTGAAAAGGAAAAATACGTCGCGCTTAACTACACCAAAATGAAGGCTGCGCGTTCAGTGAGGGGAGATGATGACGAGGTGAGACGTCCCCTGAGAGGTGATGAAGGAAGGGACTGCTGGACATGACAGCGGAGGAGGAGACCCCAGGGCCAGGAGCTACATCTGCCCCGGGGTGAGGCAGGGCCGCATCAGAAGAGTGGCAGGAAGTGCACTGTGACCGAATTGACTCTTTCAGGTCAAGACTTTTACTGGGGCAGGGTGTTTAATAACCAAAGTAACTGAACACTGTGAATTCTGATCAGGATGATGTTTGGGTGAGGAAGGAAGATTTGACACAGGGCCTCTGGGGCAGAGATTGCAAAGAATGAAACTATTCAGCCAAAGAAACTGAAATTCCTGCATAAGCAAATCTAGATGGAAATATTTAGCACAGTATCACGTATGCAAATGAATACATAGCACACTATGTATTGTTCAAAGATAGAGACATCTTTAAAGATGTACAGGAAATCGTTTGAGTGGATAGATGCTCTTTTCTGTGTGGTACTGGGGATCGAACCCAGAGCCTCCCACATCCTAGGTGAGTGCTCTACCACTGAGCCACATTCCCAATCCTTTTTCAGAAATTTTATTTTGGGACAGGCGCTAAATTGCCCAGGCTGGCCTCCTGCCTCAGCCTTCTGAGTAGCTGGGATTGCAGCGTATACCACCACACCCAGCCATAGATCCCTTTTAGGAGAAGGGAACACGAAAGATGCAGACAAAATATCAGGCCAGTGCTAATCAAATCAGGAACTGCAGTGTGAAGGTCTGTGCCTAAACAAATGATTGAGGAGACCCTGGAGGCCCAGCAACTACAGAGCACTCAGAAAGAGAACAGGAGAGTGACATCGGTGGACATGGAGGTTTTCTTACTGCAGTGAAATAAAACCAGAACTCAGTGACAAAATACGACCCACCCCAGCCATGGAATCTAAAACTCAATTTTCGCAAATGTTAAGTAAAAATCAGATTTAAAATCTATAATTAGAATGTAGAAACATAAGAACACCGCATATTATAAAGCCCATGGGATATAGATCTAGACTGCACAAAGTGTAGTTCTGGTCTAAAATACTTTTAGCATCGAACAAGAAAGGATGAAAATAAATTATTCAATATTATCAACAATTATGTATCACTGCACGTTCAGTTCTAGACACTTGAGAAAGAATTACAAAAGACAAAGGGAAATCAGAAAAAGCATGGAGCTGGAAATGAAATCAATGTTCTTAAAAAAAACAAAGTAGACAAGCACCTTGTAAGTTTTATAGAGAGAAAGAGAGAGAGAAAATATATAAATACTTTGTGGTTTGAGTTGAATAAAGACCAGAACCACAGTCAAGCAAAATATATTTTCTCAGAATCTCAAGACTGTTTACAATTTCCTCGTTGTGAATTTAAACTCTGGATGAAATGAATAATTTCTAAGAAAATGCAAATCACTTAGACTAACTTCAACAGTGAGAGAAAGCCTGACTAGCCCAATAACTATGTGCAAAACAACTTAAAATATTGCCCAAGAACGGCAACTCAAAGGAAAACACAGCTTTGTGGTTTCGTAGGCAGCTTCTATCCAGTGTTTAAGGAGGAGATAATTTATGTTATTTCAAATGTTCCAGAACATGGACAGATATTTTTCTCATGATGCACAGTTATTCTTGACACTACAACTTGACAAAGGGAGTGATTTCCTCTACACTCCTTAAATCTGGTGGGATAAAAGTCCATGCGGCTGGTGCTCCGAGGTACTGTGTGTTCCAGAGACCACCCAATACCTTGTCTGGGCTGGACTGACATTATCCCAGGACGCAGCACCGTCAGTGAGCCTGTGGGTTTTCTAGGGTGTTGGGATACTTGGATGACCTGTGGGGTACAGTCCTTAAATTTAGTTAAAGGTAGAAACCTACACTACCACTTTGCTGAGACCCCCCAGCCTACTTTCCACAGTGTCCTAACAGAGCAGTTAGGTGTGTATCACGTTTCTCTGCACAGTTTGCCTAATACTGTACTTTTTAATGGCACCTATTCTTACATAAGCCTTTATTCCAGGAGGCATTTATTTTTTCATTTATAAAAAAATAATATTTTCACATAAAGGACTGGGTTATATAACCTAGAAGACTTCTTTTTTTATATTCAGGATAGTAAAGGCTTTAAAGCATAATTAATTAATTAAAGAATGTTTTAAAAAAAAAGATAATGCATCTAAACCCTACAGATGAATGAAGCTGAAGCTGGGCATGACCAAGAGGGATGACCCGGAGGGCAGAAGGAAGGGACATGCGGAATCTTCAGCACTTTGAGCTTCAAGTGGCCTCGAGAGCTGGGGAGCATTCGTTCCTGGAGGACTGCACCCCAGTGCAGCAGAGACACACCCTCCCTTCGCAGGTGACATGCCCAGCTAGCTCCATCCATGCTCACTAGGGCACTGCAGCAAAGGTCAGTAGCAAACAAACGCAGCAGAGCAGCGCTTGATTCCAGGATGTTTGGGGCAGTGGGACTCAAAACAGGGAAAAAGTAAGAATCAGGGCCGCCAGGGAAATCTCGGCTCGTGGCAGCCCGTTTGCAAGAGGAGCTGGTAAGCCCAGGAGAGTCTGCTGAAGACTCCAGACACAATGAATGTTCAGTGAGGTGAGTTACGGGTGTTTCCAACATGACAGCAAGCCCCAGGGTGTGGAGTGGGTGCAGGAAGGTGGCAATAGACATGGACTGACTCTTGGTGTGAGCTAAGTTTTAAATGTGTGTGTAGAAAATGGAATGTGTTAGTATTATTATGTATTAGTTAGCTTTTTGTTACCACAGTGAAATACCTGACACAGCCTACTCCTGAGGAACAAGAGGTTTCTTTAGCTCACAGAGGTTTCTTTAGCTCTTTAGTTTTGGAGGTGCAAGAGCACGGCGCCCGCATCAGCACAACTTGATGAGGGCCTCAAGGCAGATGGCAGAGCACAGTGGTGAGAGCAAAGGGGCACATCTGGAGCCAGGAAGCAGAGACAGAGTAGGGCCAGCACACTCTGCTTACAACAGACCTCTTTGCAAGAACTGAAGGGGTTGCCTGAGAATTGCCTTCCAAGAATGCACTCTCAGGAACCTCAACCTCTCCCAGGCTTCACCTTCTACAGTGTTTGCTGCCGCCAAGGTACCAGCCTGTGCCCCAAGTACACAGTTCAGTCACATTCAAACCACAGCAGGTGACCAGTAGCAGCATGAAACTTACAAGTGTAACTTCTATATCACTAAAGGAGATAAGTGGATTGAAGGGAAAAACTCAACTCCAAATGCAAGGTAGGAAGAACAAAAAAATAATCTTGGTAACTGAATTAAAGGAGAATCTCTGAGAAGTGTTGGAGGGAAAAGAAAAAACACTGGCTTTATGCTGTTTACAAGAGACACAGCTAAATTAAATACACAATGTCTCCTAAAGACATCAATTGTTTTGGAGGATCAGCTCTGGACATTGCAATTAGACAAGAAAAAGAAAAAAGAGACATATGCTTTGAAAGGAGGGGTCAAATTCATCATCATTTGTAGATGCTTTGTCTCTGGGCCTACAAAACTGGTGAGAATCACCTAGGTTCAGGAAGGTTGCTTATTACGAAGTAGACACACAAAAAAATCTATAATACAAGTGGAAATCACAACAAAACAAAAGCACAGAGCTCACAATAAGGACATAACATGTGTTACTTAGGAGTAAACTTAAGAAGCTGCAGTAATGGCATGGAAAAATCTGCCAACTCCTGCTTTAGAGGTACAGAAAAGGGGTAAAATAGAGTTGGGTTTCCCTAAATTGATCTTTTAGTTTACACCAAAAACTTAAAGTGATTTTCCTTCTGACCATATTAGTTAAGATTGTTTGATCAGAATGAACAGTCAAGTAAATTCCTTAAAAGAAGAATGGAGAACTCGCCTTACCACAAACAAGAATTATAAACTACAATAGTTCAACAAGATAGACAGTGGCCTACAGGTGAGATGGTAAGGGCGGAAATAGACCGAAGTAAGATTAAGTAAGATAAGGGAGCATTTCTAATTCATCGTCAAAAGTTAATGTTCAATATGAGATGTTTACATAACTAGCTACCCACGTAGCTACCCAAATAAAACTGGATTCTCTTTCTCAACCTTCAGTAAATCAAAGTCAAAATATTTTAAAAAGAAATAGAACACGATGAGTAGATAGTTTTATAATTTGAGGGTGTGAAAAGTATCTCTAAGCATCAAAAAGCCCTAAAATCATCACTGGAAATAATGACAAAGAGGCACACATAAGAATTTTATATAATTCTATGGGGAGGAATCCAAAACATGTAAATGATGAGCAAATAGGATAAAACATTGTAAAGCATTTTACAAAGGTCAAAACTCTTAGTGCCCAAAGGTTTTTGTAGCTATTTTGAAATAATTTGACACTTGCAGAAAAGGCACAAGTATAATAATTTCACCCAGATTCATTGTGTCAGCGCGTTAGCGTGTTTGCTTTGTATTTTTCTTCATATTAAATATACATACACACATGCATTTAAATGTTTATAAGCCATTTGCAATGAAGTCATAAAAACAGACTGCCCCTTTGCCACTCATTACACAGAGTAGCTATGCAGTTTTTATCCTCCACTAGAAGCAGCAGTGTCTGACGGACAGGTGCAAGTGAGACACAGGAAAGCTTAGTTGGGACACTGAGCCAAGAGGGAGCCTCCTCCCTGGAGTCCCTTTACCCTTTGAAATGTATTTAAAAGGCCAGTATTTTGCCCAATCCTGGGTAAAAGCTCGGGCAGAACCAGAACTTTTTGCACACTATGACTGCACTCATATTGTAGCAGAAAATGCCCCCTGCCCCCACCGCAAGTATACTTCAGTTTCTGTTAGTTGCCCAGGTAACCTACAATTTACTTCAGTTCCTGTTACAGTTCCTGTTACTTCTGTTTCCCAGAAACAGTTGGTCACTATGATGCACGCTGTACGAACCAATCCCCAACTGATAAACCATTCTGCCTCTGTACTTCCGCTTTGCAACAACCCCCTAAAACCTCCCTCCGTGAGCCTTCTGGGCCTGACATTTTTTTTTTTTTTTTTTTGTACGAGGAATCGAACTCAGGAACTTGCAATTGCCAGACAAGGCACTGTGCTGCTGAGCTATATCTCCGGCCCTGGGCCTGACATTTTTTTTTGAGGTCAGTTTGGAGACGTTAAATAAATCTGCATCCAAATCTTGGGTGACATTTCAGCATTTCAGTTTGCTGCTGCAACATAAACATCTCAGTTTAAAAGTCAGAATATGCATTCCACATGACATTCACAAAGCTAGACTTGTGAAGTAAAGCTCCCCACAGCCCTTGGAGTTTCGCCAGCAGGCAGCCTAGGCAGGGGGCTGGTGAGGACCCATCCCACCAGCCTGGCCTTCTGAGCTGCACGGGTTGCAGCACCAGGAGGATCTGTCTCAGCTCTCCAAGTCCACATGGGTGCCCCTGGTCTGGTGGGGATGACAGCTGATGATTCCCCAGCCCCAGGGACATACCACACTCATTGAGGGTCTAGTTGAACTCCCCCTGGCTGAGCTGTGGACAGCCACCCCACTGTCCCTTAGCAGGCTAACAATGAGATCACAGGAGAAATTCTCTCCAAGAAATCTTCCTCACAGAATTACTTCCTATACCACCCTCTCATTTACACACTGCATGGGACATCAGTTAAGTTCTCTGAATTTTGCTACAGAGTGTATTTTGATCCCTTGATTGAAATTTCCCATTTAGTAGCCTATTACATGAACAATTTACAAAATTGATCCATTTCCTGAAATTAAAACAAAAATAAGATAAAAATTTTAGCCTACCAAAACAATAAAAGTTAAAAGAGGGCTACAGTGTAGCTCAGTGGAAAAAAAATAAAGTTAAAATAAAGATAATGCTTAATGCCAATGCTGACTTTGGAAAATGGCACTCATCTACCACTGGAGCAGGGGAAATGGATTAAACCTTTGGAGAGGCTGATGTGTTGATATCTATTAAAACTTATACACAACTGATCTTGCAATTACACTTCCAAAACATTCTAGAGAAATACTTGAACAAATGTGAAAAAAGACATGAACAAAGACATTTGCTCTGAGTCAGGTGTGGTGATATACCCTTGTCATCCCAACACTGGGAGGTTGAGGCAGGAGGCTCTCAAGTTTGAGCACACACTGGGCAATTTAGTGAGAACCTGTGTCAAAATAAAAAAAGGGTGGGAGATGCAACTCAGTGTGTAGGCCCTGGGTTTAATCACCAGTACTGCAGAGAGAGAGAGAGAGAGGAAGGGAGAGAGGGAGAAAGAGAAAGGAAGGAAAGAAGGAAGGAAGGAAGGAAGGAAGGAAGGAAGGAAGGAAGGAAGGAAGGAAGAAAAGAAAGAAGATTTTTGCTATGGCATTGTAAAAGAAAATACTGAAAAGAGCTCAAATGTCTACCAATTAGAGGATGGTTAAATAGCTTGCGATACAGATGTACGAAAGAATTATTATTCAGTAGTCAAGGATAATGAAATTTATTTAAATCTAAAAATGGAAAGGAATCCAAGATACAGTTTAAGAGAAAATTTAAAAGTTGCAAAATAAAACTGTCTAACAGACTTTTGTTAAAATCTAACCGAAAAGCCAAGCATGGCTTTATAATCCTAGCACTCAGGAGGCTGAGACAGGAGAATGAAAAGTTCAAAGCCAGCCCAGGCTACAAAGCAAGTTCAAGGCCAGTCTGGAGAGCATAGTGAGACCTTGCCTTAAAAAAAATCAAAACCAGAGGAAAAAACCCCAAAATTTATTTAACTTTTTTGTGTATCAAGAGAAGTATCAGAGACATAAAATAAACATTTTAAAGAAGAATTTTCTAGGTATTTTTATTATGGGAAAGTCTCATTTTCTAATTTCTGCATTTATGTATTATTTTTAAACAAAATGAGTATATTTCCTTCCAAATTACAAAACATATTTTAAAAAAAAGTAGTGATGCAGTACAAGATTTCAGAGATGAATTAAAAGTTTAAATCAAGGGTGATTTCATGACCATATGTGCTTTAAACACAACACTAGAAAGAATAAATTTTTCTGCTCAAGAAGACATAAAAAGAAAACCAAATCAAGCCAAAGGAAATCAAATTACTAGAAACTGAAAATAATGAAATAAACATTGAAAAATCTAACCACATATTAGGCAACCAAAGAAGTTTCAGCGTGTCCCACACAGCTGGTACCATTATACAACTATTTTTATGACTACTGGAAAATGTTGGAAATCAATAACAACAAACAATATGCATGGGTCAAAACAAAACCAAATGAAAATTATGTATAATATTTAGAACTGAGTACCAACAAAAATGCCACATATCAAAAATTGTAGCATGAAGCTAAAGCAATATTTAGCAGGAACTTATAGCCTCAAATATTTGTATTAGAAAGGAAGAAAGACCAGCAATACATGATCAGGTGTCTGACTCAAGAAGTTAGGCCCTGTGTAGACAGACTGATAGACAAGACAGGAGGTATGGTGAACACAGGAGATTTTTTCCTGGTGATTGGCACTGGGATAGTTGGTAGTCCATATGAGGAAATAAATGAAAATAGGCCCCCATCTTTCACCTTTCACAGAATGATTCAGAATGTGGGAATCCAAACTTCCAAACTTTTAGAAACAAAGTATGTACCTCAGAAAAAGAAAAATTCTTAAAACACAAAAAAAACATAAACCAGAAAGGAAACATGATATATCTGAATACAATTTAAATTGCTCATAAGCAAATGGCAGCATCAAAAAAGATTAATGAAGAGCTGGGAGAAGGTATTTGTAATATATGTAATAAATAGAGAATTGCTATCCAGAATAAAAAAAAAGACAAATAGAGAAATGTGCAAATATCCAAGGAGCTATGAAGAGTGATTAAATAGACAAGATGAACACAAGCTCTAGTAATGGAACATCTGCATCGCAATCCCTGTTGATGCTATTTCTCACCCATGGAAAACACTTCATAGTCTGAAAACACCAAAAGTTGGCTGTAAGGATATAGAAATTAATAGACTCACTGTGGAAAACAATTTGGCAATGAGTATCAAAGATGAAGGTGAACACAACCTAGGACTCATTCTGTGCAGGATCCTGTTGAGACATGCTGGACATGTAAATGAGAAGATGTGTGTGAGAATATCCAGAGCAGTAGGGTTTGCAATAGGAAAGAACTGGAAACTTCCCCAATCTCTTTAGGAAATTTTTTTTTTTTTTTTTTGGTACCGGGAATCGACCTCAGGACCTTGCACTTGCCAGGCAGGCGCTTGTGCCGCTGAGCTATATCCCGGCAGCCCCCCAATCTCTTTAAATAAGAGAATAGATAAACTGTGGCACAGATGCCAAAGAAAATATTATAGGGCTGTTAACGATTTACAGCTGTATGGATACATCTCAAAAACAATATTGAATAGGAGATGTAAGTGCAGAAGTCTGTTTATAGAATGATGCCATTTATGCAAAACTGGTTCTGCCAGGACCCGCGCAGACATGGACACGTGACTGAGAAGTACTGCCACTACTGGCATCATTGTGGACTCGAGCAAAGGTATTTCAGCCCTGTTTTACAGGCTGGGAAACTAAAGCTCAGGAAGCACTCCAGAGAGTGCTGTCTTGCCTTAGTACTGCCTGCTCAACTCTTAACCCTGTCCCTTCCCGCTGGCTGACCGTCGTCTGGCTCCCCCACTGACAGCCACATTTCTGAACCTTCTCAAGCACTGTGGAGTGTTTATGGCTACTTTTTCATTTCTGATTATAGCCCGCCCCAGTCAAGATGGTTCTACATCTTCAGAAGCAAGGAGAGGGCTTCTGGGAGCCTGCCCTTTCCTTTCTCATGAAGCCGAGGGTCAGCCAACCAGAGTTTTCCTTCTGTAGATCTCACACAACGGGCTCCTCAGAATTTGAGTCCAGGACAGCAGTGACTCAACCTCCTTCCCCAAAGCTTTACACAGGATTTGCGGGATCTGGCCGGTAGATATTTCTGGGGGGTCACACTTGCTTATTTGGGGGTGCAAGGTGTCACAGATCAACCTTATCCCTTGTCACCATTCCATATATGGCAGACCCTCAGCCGCTCAAGTGAGTTCCACTACAGACCTTGGCCTCCATCCTTTCTCAGTGTTCCAGGTCAGAGCACTGCCACTTACGACTTTCCCACACTCACATGTGGCCTCCAGAAGACTCCTACTGGCCTTGGGATGGAGTCCCCATAAGGTCACAGCCCACACCAGCAGAGGCTCAGGCATCAGCCACAAGGAGCCTCATAATCCTCCCCACCAGGGACATCACATACATCTGAGCTCGGATCCACCCAGCTCAGAGCCAGAGCCTGTCCATTCATTCATTCTTTCATTCCTTTACTCACTAACTCAGTCACTTGTTCAGGAGCTGTCACACAGTGACAGAAAACTACAAAATCCCCACTCACATCAACCACCACAGCTAATTCTCTGCCAACCACAGAAAGGGCAGCTGGCAGGTCAACTGAGGCAGGGCTGCTACTATAAAAGCACCAGTGGCAGGTGGTTGAATCCAGCTGGAGCCCAGAGGTCCTACTCCTTGCAGTCCTAAACTTTTAATTCATAAGGTCTACTGACAGCTGGCATTGACTCCCAGCTCCTCTCATGAGCCACTAAGCTCTGGGGGTAGGGATTTCCCACTGTGGAATGATGTCCCCACCACCATGTGACCCATGCCTGACTGGTGCTTCAGTGTCCATGCTGACACTGTCACAGGCACTGCTCCTCCCAAATCCACCTATCTAATTCCACAGTCAGTTTGTTCACCCATGTGTTCATGGTCACCCTGAAAACTAGAACTGTCCCAACATTATATGCATTGTAAGGGTTACATGGGTCTCTCTGTAAGTCACTACCCATACCCATCCCTCTATCAGAACAGGGATGGTGCAGGCTGTCAGGTGTGAGGACCACTGACACAGGCCCCCAGGCGTGGGCCCTGAGACATGGGCCCTCCACTTCTGCCCATGTCCAGAGGACCTACCGTCCCTGTAGGGCTGATTCCCGAGCCTAGCAGAAGGCAGCAGGGGTGTGTGGGCCTGACCCACATGCCATGGTGAATAGATGTCACTCCAACAGACAACAGTGCAGCATGGGCAACACAGGCAGGGCAGGCAAGCACCTCCATTGTGCCAGGATTTAGAACTCCAGGCTGGCTCACCCTCTGCCCAGGTTGGGGGCTCCTCCAGCTGTGACTGTAGGTCTGAGGGAGCAGCGAGTGGTCGTGGTGAGGTCCTGCCAGGGCTCAGAGGCGATGCCTAGCCCAGGACTGTGTTCCTGATGCCTAGCTCTGAGCTTGCGACCACGGCCCATGTCTGGCTCACAGCAGCACTGATCTGAAAGCACAAGCTGAAGCTTTCACCATTTTGGGGATTTTGATTACTCAAAGCCAGGAGAATCAACTAAAAAATTACTGAATTGAAAAGATAGTCTTAGGGGCTGAGAATATAGCTCATAGGTACAGTATCTACTTAGTATGTATGAGACCTAAATCTGATCACCAGCACAACATGGAAAATAACAACACAAAAAAGAGCTTTGGAAGACAGCCAAAATCACAATTATTCTAGAAAAAAAAAATCTATCAAACAGCTTTACAAAAGGTTAAGATTTAGAATTAGCAAAAATGTAATGAGAAAAGATGTCATTCACAATGTAACCAAAATTTGCAAATTACTTAGAAATAAGCTTAATATTTTTCCAGACATCACATCCATGAACAAGACTGTAAAACCACTGAAAAGACAGAATTGCTGACCTTATGGAGAAACATACCACATCCCTGGGTAGAACTTCAACACTATAGAAATATTAGTTCTCTCAAGATTATTCTGGCTATTTAATTCCAATCAAATGCCAATAGTATTTTTAATGGAATTTGATGAACTGATTCCAAAATTTATATAGAAGACACTAAATATTTTCTTCAAAAGAGAAGAGTTTTTGCTACTATTTAAGAAAACATAATAAAGGTGATTGAAAGAGTTCAGCACTAATCCAGGGACAGTCAGATCAATGGAAAAATAAAAGGATTATGTCAACAAAACTGGTTCTCCAGTTGTTAATAACTAATTCCTACTTCACGCCACACAAAGAAATTTCAAATGGAAATTCTATTTTAGCAAAAGCAGAAAAATTTTTAGCAGAAATATTTTTAGCAAAAACAGAAAAATTTATTATTATTTACTGAGTGATCAACTAGTTCCATGGAAGGGAGGGCTGAATATGACAGAATTCATGCAGAACTGTGAAACAATCTCCACATACTTAGGAGTGTGTTCATGTAATGCTGCTGCGAGGTCGAAAGTCAGAAGCCACCCAAAAATCAGTGCTGGCTAAACCACACGATACATAACATAATGCCGAATTAGACAGGCTTGCAAATAATATGCTTTTTTGAAAAATGGGTTATTAATAATACATGTAAAAGGTGTCATTTATTTTTAAAATCATAGATTTTTAAGGATATTATGATTACTTCCAGGGAGGGTCGCAGGATTGGTGGTGGGGGCAGATGGGGGGATCTGCATACACATTTCTGGTTATTTTTTAGTAAACCACAAGAATGTATTGAGATATTACATGTAATCTTTTATTTTTTAAGAATGAAAGTGTAAAAGGAAATTCACTGAAATGAAGAGTGGGCACCTCTATGTACTGGGACTCCAGTGGGTATCTCCTTTCTTTAGGCTTTACTGTTTCCTAGCTTTTTAAAATGAGCATACAATTCTTTTATAATCAATTTAAAGAAAAGAAAGAGAGACAAAGAGAGGGCGAGCAAGCAACTGCGATGGCAGCACTCTCTGTGGACTGTTCCTATTGTCCGCCTGCACAGCATTTTTTGACTGCTCCTCTACAGGACTCTCACTTTACAGATGAAGAAACCCAGACCCCTTTCTTATACCCCAGCACTAGAGAAAAAGCAAAGAACATCACACCCCCAACCCTGTGGAGCCTCCTGGCACAGTTAATTCCCCCCTCCATCCCTGAGGGCCACTCCAGAGATTAAAAAACCAAAAAACAAAAACAGCCAGCTCCTATTCACACAAATTTAATCTCTGCTATTCTGGTCCCAGATTCCAGAACCCCCTGACTCATTCTCCCTTTCTTCTGGTCATCCAAGGCCTAGTCATCCACCACACCTGTTCTTGCTGGGATGCCAAAGTATGACCCGGTCTCCTGGGGCCACTTCTTCCCCAGCCCGATTCTTGCTGAGATTGAACACATGACCCTGGTCAAACCTCCATGGGGGCCATTCAGCAGAGGCAAAACATGAAGGGTAAGGTGGGGAGAAGCAGCCAGAATGGGAACAGGAGCCAGGAGAAGGCACAGCTGGGAGCTGAGAGCACGTCATTGTTCATCTGCTTCTTGATCCACTGGGCATACTTGGTGATGCGGGCGAACACACCCGGATTTTCTGCTTTGGCGCAAGCCTTCTCCCAGGACAACACCCCCGCCAGAATCCATTTTCCCTGGACTTCACAGACCAATGGTCCACCAGAGTCCCCCTAGACAAAGAAAGAGGAGTGAGGGGGTTCTGCTGGGCCCCTAGGAACCCAGATCTCCACCCTGGAGTTCTGCTTACAAGATTCACACTTCAAGAGTCTCCTCAGTGGGGCCTTCTTTGGCTCCTCACTGGGGACTCTGCCCAGAGTAACAGCCAAAGTCAAACTCACCAAGGAAGGAAGATGAGAGCAGAGTCAAGTGATGGTAAGGGGGAGGGAGACCATAAAAAGCCTGCTCAGAACTGGCCCCCACGCTGAAGTTCTTCCCTGCAGAAAAGCTGCCAGAATCCCTGCAACTCACATTGCACAAGTTTTCTCCATAATTGGTAGCACAAATCATGTTTCCCTGGATGAGGTGGGCAACTCGGGGTAAGAGGGACTGCTTGCGGTAAATCCGGTCACACCGATTGTTGTCCATGATAAACACCTCGGCCTCCTGCAGCTCTGGGCTCAGGACGGAGTTGGCTGTGGAAGAGCTTAACAGGGTAAGCAATGACACCCCAACTTCTGCCTAGGGTCCTGTCACTTAAAAATGTAGCCACATCAAACTGTGTCACATGCCTGGGCCTTCCTTTACCTGGTCCCCCCTGCCCCTGCAGGGTAGACCTGGTCTGCTAAGCCCCTCCCCCTCTAAGGCTTTATTTGGGATCCTCTTCTCTGGAAAGCTTTTGCGCTGAACCAAGCAGACCAGCATCAAATTCCAATGCAGCCACTTATAAGGGAGGACTTCCGTGTGTGGGCCCGCCATGTGCTGCTTCTCTCCAGGGTGAACCTGGTTTGTAGTGGCCATTCCCTCTGCCCCCAATTAACATTCGTGCCCTCCCTCGCAGCTTAGGCTGTCACTCTGCCCAGGCTCATCCTAGAGCCCTCCCAACTTGATGCTAAGATCTGACAAGTTCTCTGTGCTTTCCTTGTTAGCTTGTGCCCCACCTCTCCCCTCATTGCGACCACCCTTCCATCGCAGAAGGGTAGGTCTTTCCAGTGCCAAGGGCTCCGCGTGCTCAAAGTGTGTCAAGTGAGCGAACAAGGGAGGGAGTGAACTTAGGAATTCCTGTCTCTGAGTTACTCTAAGAAGCAGATGATTGTGCCAAGCTTGGTGCCTGTGTCCCAATGGCAATGGTCACACATGAAGAATGGTCCTAAGACACTCAAATAACCCAGGGGGCAGGGGTGACAGCCACAGCCTTCCTGAGTGGCACCATGAGGAGGCCAGCAGGAAAGGCCTTGCAGGGAAGAAGGGCCCTCTGTCCTACACCTCACCTGAGAAGCGAAGCTTGGCCTGGCCCCAGCCAGTCACCCAGCACTGCGTTCCCACTTCCAGGCTGAAGGTGGGTTCCGGGAGGCAGATGGGCTGCACGTACTTGCTGAAGATGATGGGAGCAGGAAGACGGAGAAGGGCAATGTCACCCACTACGAAGGTTCGGCCCCAGTACTTAGGGTGCATAATGATGTCCTTCACGGGGACCAAGAAGCTCCTGCTGGGGTTCGAGGGCTGCAGCCTGGAGGTGCCAAGCACCACTGAGTACTCTTTGTTGCTGTAGGAAACACAAAGCCCCCTGGTAGACATCAGCTTCCCATACAAGCACACACTTGCCTCTCCCAAGGACCTGGTCTCCCGAATCAGAAGTCGTGCCCATTCTGCTCTGCCCACCCAGTTTCCCTCATCTTCCCTGGGGCCCACAAGGTCCTAAGGCTGACTGTCTCCTCCAGGCAGATTCAAAGAGGCCTTGTCTATCTGCTGTTGCAGGTGTGTGAGTCTTCGTGCACATCATCGCTTTGGGGAGGTGGGCAGGTGCTCTGGTTTTCCTGCTGCCCCAGCTTTGCTGCTTAGGCCTCCTGCCCCAGCTCAGCCCCTGCCTCCTGTGACATCAAGCACAACTCTTCCGCCCACTCTTCCCCATCCCTCCTCCCAGGTTCACAGAGAAATGAAAGAGCCTGGCAGGACCCATTAGAGCTCTGGGTCCCCAGGCCTTGGATACATGGCCATACTCACCTCTGGATGCAGTGGGCAGCAGTCACCACCCAGACAGAGGCAATGAGGGCCCCTCCACACACGTGCTCATGCTCTGTCTGGAGGCTCACCTCCCAGGGCCAGTGGCGGCGGGTCACGTTCAGCTCCGTTGACCACCAGGGCTCACTACAGACTTCATGAACAAGTACACCAGAGGGACAGAGGGGCCACCAAAAGCGATGAGAATAATTGGGAGCAAGGTGCCCTCCAGGGCCAAGCTGCACAGAGCTATAAAAAGAGGGGCTTGTCCCATTTTAGAGAGAGGGTAGACTAAGGATGCTCTGAGAGGGCAGTGGCTACAGGTAGAAAGTAACAATGACAGAGAAAAAGCATCAAGACAGGAGACAGGTGCTGAGAATCACAGTGAGCATCAGCACAGGACCTCTAAGAAGGGGGAAGCAGAGAAGTCCCAAGACCAGAATGCACATGTCCTACATCTGCACCTTGCTTCTGAAAAGATACAGTGCATGTGCTGCCTCTTTCATGCGAAATGTCCCCACACTGCTCTGAGTCAAGAAAAGCTCCTGACTTCCATTCTGGCAGTCTTTACAGTGAACATCTGCAGCCTGTGGCAGCAGGGTCCACAAGAGCCTCTGCATACGTGTGCTCAAGGGTCACACACTATCACATCACTATCAGCTTTGCACATCATCTATCAGTCAAGGTGGATGGTTGCAAGAATGTATGAATGAACACAGACACAGAAATTATAAATGAAATATAAGCCAATATCATACTCTTGAAAACAACACATCACATTCACGTGGGGACCTAGCCGGGAGTACAGGGGTGGCCCCACACTGTGAGAGCTCCCAGGCATTCTCCCAACAGTTCTAGCAATTGAGATGTACAAAGAGCACATGCTCTTCTCAACAGACACAGAATAAGGTATCTGAAAAATTCAACACATATTTATGACTTTACTTACCAAACTGAAAGAGGATGGAAATCCTTAACTTTAAAAAAGTTATAGGTCATATGCCTATAGAAAATATTGTATAACATTAAAGAACAAAAATAATCTGTCAAAAGCCAGGATAAGAATACTGCATTTAACCCCAGTGTGGGAGACAAATGTGCCCACTGTGTGACAATTCCTGGGAGCTAGACACTCACAGTTTGTGTATGCTGTATGAATAGCATACTTCAATGAAACAATTTACTTTTAAAATCACTAATATTTCTCTGTCCCATCACAACCAACTAGAAAATACACTCAGGTGACACTTTAGAAACAAAAAATTATAAAGTACATAGAAATAACCTAATACTACACAAAATCAATTTAAAATTCTGATGAAGGACACAGGAAATAACACAGGTGAAGAGACAATCCTTACTCTTTTTTGGTTTTGTTTTTTTCCAGTACCGAGAATCGAACTCACGACCTTGCGCTTGCCAGGCAGGCGCTGTGCTGCTGAGCTAAATCCCCAGCCCCTACAATCCTTACTCTTAAATAAAACGACTCAATAGTATAGGTGCAATTTGCTTCCCAGAATTCATCTATAAACTCATTTTTCAATGTTAGAAGTTTTAAGTATTGATAAACTTACCTAAAAACTGACATAGAAAAACAAAGTGTATGAGGAACTCAGTCTTTTTTTTTTTTTTTTGTACCAGAAATCGAACTCAGGACTTTGTGCTCACCAGGCAGGCGCTCATGCCTCTGAGCTATATCCCCAGCCCTGAGGAACTCAGTCTTTGAAAAAGTACAGCAAAAAAAGAGCCCCTTGTGTAGTGCAGACATTCACACACAAATGAAGGCCATAATACCAAAACAGCACAACACTGACACAAGGTCAAAGAGCTAGATGAGTATATGTAATATAGGACCTTGATGTAAATAAGAGTCCCCAAAATCATTGAGTAAAGATCTGTTGAACAGACTTGGGAAACTGGCTATGAGAGAACTAAGGAAAGCAAAACCAGATTCCTTGCTAAAAGTACTTGAAGATCTAAATTTGAAAGATAAAACTATAAAGTTAGCAGACCAATGTGACACATGTGGGAAAGGACTCCTTAAACAAAGCTCCTTAAGGACTCTTCAACACAGACCATAAAGCATAAAACTAAACAATTAGCACTGAATTAGGATGGAGCCCTTGAAGGACCCAGGATAAAGTAAGCCCAAGAATCAAGGACAGGAGCAGCCCAACCCTCCAACTCTGATCCTGAAGAAAAAAGATAGGAAATCCAAGAGCCAGGATCTGCAGATGGGGCCCCAGAACTCAGGGCTCCATCTGCAACACAACACTTAGAACACAGAAAGATGGAAGGAAGGGTCTGCATCAGGCTCCTGGACACATCCCCTCATAAGCTTTGGCCTAGGCTGAGTTCCAGGGGCTGTGAGTCCCCACTGGAGGCTGGATCCTCCTGCCTCTACATCCCTGGAAGCTACAGGCTGTTCTTCACAAACCAGACCTGCTGGAACAGACCCACCAAGAAATGCTGTCGTCCTCTCATAAGCCTACAGCAGGGTCCATGCACCTACCTGGTATGGTTTTGTTCTCTTTGTGACCTGGAGGACAAAATAGAGACAATGAAAAAGCAAGAACTTATGACAGAATGGTAGCGAAGAGTGCATTTTTCACCAATAGCTCATTCATTCATTCACCAAATATTTCCTAATCTCCCATGCTCACCCCAGCCTGGAGCTAAAGGCTAGGAAGACACACGGCCCAGTGAGGGGTGACAGACATAAACACATAATCATATGGGTGAGGTCAGTACAATGACAGGGTCACCAATGACAGGCAAGCCCAGGAGAAAGAGAGGGTGGGCAGAAGAGACCTGTGAGAGGAAGAGTTACAGGGCCAGGTCTTAAAGATGAGAAGGTAAAACATAAATGAAAAATGAGAGTTGGGCAAGGTGGTGTGCACCTGCAATCCCAGTAGTGTCGGAGGCTGACACAGGAAGATTGCAAGTTCAAGATCAGCCTTGTCAATTTAGTGAGACTCTGTTTCAAAATAAAGAATTAAAAAAGGGGTTGGGGATGTAGCTCTGTGTGAAGGTCCTGAGTTCAACACCCAGTACTAAAAAAAAAAAAAAAAAAAAAAAAAAAAAAAAAAGACAACAAGATGTTCCTTATAGAAGAAACAATTGCGGTGTACGCTGGAGACTCTAGGGGACAAAAGCAAGGCCCATGATAGTGACAGACAATGGCAGGGTAGGGGAGTGCAGTGTCAACCATGAAGGGCCCCATAAGCCAGTCCAAGAAACAGGGAGATCTCAACCTACTGGGAGGCCAAAAGAGATGAGACAGGGTCAGGCAGCAGAGAACAGGCAGGAAGGTGACAAGAGGTCCACCAGAGGCTCTCCAGAGCCCAGGTAAGAAACGAGAAGGTCAGAATGAGGAAGTAGTTTACTCAGGACAGAGGAGAGCTGTAGGTGGGATGTAGGGACACAAGCAGACCAGTGTGATACTAGTTTCAGGGTATATATAAGAATAGCTGCCACCTACTGAGTTCGACAAGAGTAAGAGAAGTTGTTTTGCAGAAAGATGATGTCTGAAATGGGGACATCTAGCAGGTGCCTGCACATCCAGGCCTGTTATGTTCTGAGGTACCCACATAAATGGCACCCCAATGCTCAGGGCAGTGAGTTCCCCTAGGGAGCTATGAACAGGGAAGCAGCAGGGCCCAACCAGTAGTTCAGAGAACATGCGTATGTCAGCAACAACACAATTTGGGTGGCCTGGGTGGAACAGAAAAGGAGGTTCCCAGCCGGGCATGGTGGTGCACGCCTGTGATCCCAGCACTCGGGAGACTAAGGCAGGAGGATCCTTGCGAGTTTGAGGCCAGCCTGGGCTACAAAGTGAGTTCAAGGCCAACCTGAACTGCATAGTGAGACCCTGTCTCAAAAAGACGAAAAGAAAAGAAAAGGAGGTTCCCCAGTAGCAGAGAAGATCAGGAAGCAACAGAAGATAAAAAGGGAGAGAGAAGTAGAAAAGTCAGTAAGACAAGATCAGGTGCATTCAGGGTGGTATGGCCACAGACAGGACCAATAAGGATAAAGACATGCCAGGAGTGGCCCAAGGATTAAGAGGGAATGGACACAAAGTAATGATCCTTTTGAGAAGTCTGGCTGTGAAGAGGGTACTGATAGGGCAAGAAAACAAGAGGAAGAGGGAGAAGTGGGAAGGAGGGAGAGGAAAGGACAGAATGAAGACGGGGAGGGGAAAGAACACAGACTGTGGATAAGGAGACAAAGGGGGAAGAGGAAGAAGGAAAGGAGAGAGAAACGGGAAGCGGAAGGGAGAGGACTGGGAAAGCAGAGAGGACCAGGGGAAGGGTCGAGAATAAGGGGAGGGAAGCAGAAGACGGGAGGGGGAGGGGCAGGGAAAAGAGGAGGGGGAAGGAGAGGAAGACAGGAGGGAAAAGGGTAGAGGATGGGAGGGAGAGGAGAGGTAATGAAGGAATGGAAGAAGACAGGAGGGGGAAAGGAGAGGGAGGGGATAGGAGGAGAGGGCAGGGGGGAGGGCAGGGGAGGGAGGAGAAGGAGGGAGGGAAGGGTTACAGCACTCGGCGGCGGCGGGTGACTCCAGGTCCACCCTGCGCAGGAGGTGACCATGGCCAGCCTGGTCCTTTTGGAGGGACCTGTAGGAAGGGACAGTCAAAGGACCCAGCCTCTGAGAGCCTGTGTTCTAAGGGAAACAAGACCCGGCCCGCCGTAAGGCAACTGTGCTGGCGGTAAATCCGAGAGGAAGATGGATTCTGGCCAATTATCTCTGAGGGGATGGGAGAGACCGCGCCGCGCTGAACGCAGCCCAAGGGGGTGCTGCAAGGGGTCCGGACCGGCGGGGGGGCGACAGGACGCTCCGCAGTGCACAGTCGCTCTGGACAGCGCCTGGGACGGGGCTGAGGATGGTGACGGTGATGGCGGACGGGGATGGTGGGAAGAGAGGCCACCCAGGACAGGCCCGGGGTGGGAAGGGACCGCAGGAGAAGGGCGAGGGGCCAGCCTCACCCCAGCTCAGCGGCAGCCACAACACCAGCAGAAGCAGGCGACAGCTCAGGACCCAGGGCCTCAAGGGACCTGCGCCCTGGCCGCCCCACGAAACAGACATGAGGCTGACCGCCCGGGGCAACTCAGCACCTCAGGTTTCCTCAGCCCCTCACAGCCTCTCAGCGCTGAGCACGCAACACACGCCGGGCACGCGACGCACGCTGAGCACGCGACGCACGCTGAGCACGCGACGCACGCTGGGCACGCAATGCACGCCGGGCACGCGACGCACCCCGAGCACAGGACGCACGCTGGACACGCAATGCACGCCGGCCACGCTACGCACGCTGAGCACGCAACGCACGCTGGGCGCGACGCACGCTGGGCATGCAATACATGCCGGGCACGTGACGCACGCTGGGCACGCAATGCACGCCGGGCACGCGACGCACCCCGAGCACAGGACGCACGCTAGACACGCAATGCACGCCCGCCACGCTACGCACGCTGAGCACGTGACACACGCTGGGCGTGACGCACGCTGGGCATGCAATGCATGCCGGGCACTTGACGCACGCTGGGCACGCAATGCACACCGGGCATGCGACGCACGCTGGAACCCTTTGCCGCATGTCTGAGCCGTTTGATTCATGCCTAGTCATGCGCCTGCGCATAGGCAACTCCACGCATCCATCCTCAGCTTGGACCTCGGAGACCTTGGCTGCCTGGCTCTGTGGTTGCTCCCTGGGTACGTGGCCATGCGAAAGCACCTCAGGGCGCCCCAGTGTGTGAGGTAACCGCAGGACCTGGGTTGAAACCATGAAAGATGCTTCCTTGAGCGGAGCCTAAAACTAGCCAAGGCATCCTGGGGTAGACCTGGGACGAGAAAGGCATTTGTTCCCTTTGCTGGTGGCCATGCCGGGGTGTGTGTTTGAATCTTCGGGACATGACAGAGATGGGGAAAAGATCAAGATGCCTATTTCTCTTGCGTAGTGCAGTCCATCCCTGCTGGACTCTGAGGACCACCCCCCAGCCTGCCATCTAAGTGACCCACATAAGAACAAGGCACAGCAGTCAAGAAAAGGAGTCCTTTCCACTCCTGGGAATGCCGGGCATTAGTCCTGAAGTTAAGGTTCCCAGGCCAGCACCAGAGAACTTGTTAGAAAGACACATTCTCAGGCCTACCCCTACCTGTGAGATGGAAACCGTCAAGGTAGAATCAGTATTCTTAAGTGAAACATCGTGAACTGCATGCTGCACCTCCTGCGCAGGGTGGACCTGGAGTCACCCGCCGAGCGCTGTACCAGTTCCCTCCCTCCTCCCCCCCCTCCTCCCCTCTTTCCCTCTGCCTGTTCTTTCTCCCCCTGCCCTCGCCTAATCCCATCCCCTCTGTCTCCTTTCCCTCTCTTGTCTTTTTTGCGGGGCGGGGGGAGGGGGGGGGCCGGTTTCCGGTACTGAGAATCGAGCTCACGACCTCGCGCTTGCCAGGCAGGCGCTGTGCTGCTGAGCTAAATCCCCAGCCCCAGACTCCTTTTTTTTTCCCCCTCCTGTATTCTTCTGTTCCTTCATTACCTCTCCTCTCCTTTTCCCTCCCTTCCTGTACCCACTTCCTTCCTGTCTCTCTTCCCCTCCTCTTCCCTCTACCCTCTCCTTGCCCCTCCCCTCTTCTCCTCCCCTCTTCTGCTACCCTCCTCTCTTCCCTCTCCTTATTCTCTGCCCTTCCCCTGCTAACCAGGGCCCCTGACTACTCTAGCAAATAGATGTCCCAGGAAAAAGAAATTAAACAGGTTTTGCCACAACTAGCTAGAGCTTTCCTTTTTTTTTTTGTTGTTGTTGTTGTTGGTGGTGGTGGTGGTGGTGGTTTTTTTGGTTTTTTTCTGGTACCAGGAATAGAACTCAGGACCTTGCATTTGCCAGGCAGGCGCTGTGCCACTGAGCTAAATCCCCAGCCCTAGTTGGACTTTACCTCTTTTTCTTTTTTGGTTCTAGCTAAAGCTTTCCTAAAGCAGTGGGTACTATAGTAAGAGACCCAGTTTGATGGCAACTTTCAGCCCTACCTCCCTGGGCAGCAGACTGAACTGACACATGGAAGCCCACTGATGCCAAGGTGAAATACTGACACCCCCCCCAAGGATCAGGGGCAGGATATTGGGAGAGGTCCATCACAGGAACACTTGCAGATCTGTGGCCTGTATGAGGGAGGAAGCCTGCGTATAATCTAGTGAATGGCTGTCACCCTACGCCCCGTGTGATCACTGAGCTTTAGAAACACAGTGAGCTGCACGAAAAGGAGAAGAGTATTTCACACACCCCAGCTTCATGCCTACACCCAGCTCCTCTCCTAATCTCCTTGCTAAAAGCAGGTGTTCAACTCAAATACAGAGCCCCTGCATGGGAGTTGCTAACTAAGCCAGGAACATAGGGAGCAAGAACACTGACCCAACCCAACGTACCCCTGGACTCCTGTCTGAGTGGACACAGTCTCCTCTCATCTTCCAGGGGTGAATAAGGACATGGTAGCTTCCTTAGCGAAAGGGGAAAGTAGTCCTGCACAGAGCACATTCTGCGCACTCACCGTGAAGGGGAGCAGAAATGCAGACACACAACATTGTCCAAACATTTATACAGTACCCTGTGAAATTCCCACATGCTTAAACAGCCTCAGCAAAATGTGGGCTGCTCCTGGATGCAAGCAGCAATACAGGAGTGTGCCTAAGGCTGTCCCCAGATAAACGGGCCCACGCCAAGACACAGGGGACTTCTTCCAGCCCAGACACCATGTGGAGTCCCAGCCTGGCACCTGTGCAGGGACCTGGTGACACCTGCTTCTCACTCGCACCAGTCACCCGGTTGGTTGACCTCACAGAGGCTCAGGGCACAGCCTGACACCAGGGCCAGGTCTAGGGCTCACTCCATGACTGGGGATGTCTGTGTTTGGATGTTCTTGTGGAGAGCTTAAAAGGGGAGATGCTCCTTGGCGAGATGCTGGGCCTCTGACCTGGCCTCACCCCACTTCGCTCAGGCACAGCACAGCCTAGTGTATGTGTGGTAGAAGCAGTGACCAGTACTTAGGGCGAGGGCCCTTTGCAGGCCCAGTTGACTTGCTCAGCTCCACTGTGGGGTTTCCAGGGGTGATGGGTCAAACTGGAACATGAACACAGGGCACTGGAAGGGAAGAGGGTAAGAGAAAAGCGCTAGGGGGAGACTCAGAACCAGGGGGAACAGGCAGGGTGACCACAGGGTCACCACCATGCCAGGTGCAGCAGCAGACACAGGTGTGGCATGAGGAGGCCTGCCATGTCCCAGCGTGTAGACCGACTCACTACTTGCACAATCCAGTCCTTGTAGAACCTGACATCTGAATAGACTCCTGGAATTCCTTTGCGGGCACAGCCAATGCCCCAGCTTACAATGCCCATCTGCACCCATGTATTGTTGAATTCACAGACAAGAGGGCCCCCAGAGTCTCCCTGGAGAAAGAAAGAGAAAGGAATGACATGAATGGAATAGGTGTCAGAACAGCCTGAGTGGCCTGCAGAGCACGGCATCAGGCACACATGGGGTTTCCCCAGACTCCTGCCACTGGGGGGCTCTGTGACTATGAGGAGATGTCCAAAGGGAACCTTATTCAAATAAAAATCGTCTCCCTATTCAAAAGTTTTGTTTCCCAAAGAACTGAACAACAACCAAGGTAATGGACCCAAGGTAATGGGACGACAACAACTGAACTGCTCATCCAAGTGCACTACGTGTGCCAAGGAAGAGGCTCTAAACAGGAGCCTGAGCTCCTCCCCACTGATATCCACCACCTCCCTGCACAGGGCATCTGCTGGCCCAGTGCATGGGGCCACCTCCTGGGGGCCATGGACCCAGGCTATCCCAGGAGAGCCATAGGCACTTGTCCTCACATCCCATTCACCTGAATATGGGAAAATGGAATGGCTGCGGATAAGCCAGACCCTACTGCCAACAAACATGGACTTTGAGGGGACAACTGTGGTGCAGTTCACCAAGGGGCCCCTGCACTGACCTGGCAGGAGTCTTTTCCTTCAGCATAAGCACAAATGCCCCCTTTCCTGACAGGGTTCATGAGCATCTTCAGCTCTTTCTTGAGGATCTTATTACAATTGCGATATTCAACTATGTTCAGCTCAGCCTCCTGAAGATGAGTCGGTTGGTTATTTGGCTTGTCTATAGAAAGAGAATTTAGGGATGTCCAGATTTGTGTAACTTTGATGGGAGGAGAGCGGCTGCACGACCTGCTCTGGGTCTCAGTACAGTGTCTGCCCACAAAGGGATCCTCTTCCCATTGGTTACTGTCCCCATCTGACCCTGGAGGAAGTGAGTCCCCAGCCTGAGCTGCATCTAGGAGGGTAGTAAGCTCTAAATCAAGACAGCAGAAATAAGAGCAGACCAGGGGAGGGAAGCAAAGTTGGCCAGTTTGGAAATAAGGACCAAGCATATGTCACCAAGTACCATAAGTAGGGGTGACACGGTGTCCTGACTATCAGGGCAGTGTCTTTACTGTCCAAAGCAGGGTCACAGACCCACAGCCACGTGGTGCTCCAAAGGGACCAAATGAAGAGAAGATCCCAAGAGTACCACTGAGAGTTGTCTGGCCTCTTCTGACAAACAGGAAGTGCCCTGTCTACTAAGGCAGTGCTTTCAGGGAGGGACAGCCTCACCTGGTGACAGCTCATCCCCCTGAGCTAAACTCACCCTGCACGCATCCCACCAAATTGGGACTCGGATCCCCAGGTCTGGGAAACCAATCCAAACTCCCATACAGTTGTTCAGTTGCTCCCCGCACCCTACTAGAACACCTGCCTCCCCTTAGTTTGGGGACCGCGCCCAGGCCACTGGGTAGCCTCCTCCCTCTTACCCCCACCTGCCTTCCTGTCTCACCGTCTTCACGTGTTTTTCCCCATCCAGTCACCCAGCATGGAGTATCAGCTTCTAACCGGAAGGATGTGGTAGGGAGGCACACGGGCTGGATGTGCGTGGAGTAATTCACAGGGAAGGACAGCAGCACCAGGGCGATGTCTCTGAAGAGTCCTCCAATGCGGGTGAATTTTTGATGGATAACGATGTCTCTGACCGGGACCACAACAGCCGTTGGGGCCTCATGCTTCAGATCTGTGTCTCCAAGCTTCACTGTGTAGTCCAGAGTGCTGCAGAGGGAGCCTGAGGTCTACACACCTCCCCTGCCACCACTTAAGGTGCTACCAACCTGCACCCCTGGTCCTCTGCCCTCCCAGCCTCCTCCTCTCCTGGGCCCCCACACTGTGGCTGGTGGTTCCCCTGGGAACATAGGAATGTAAACCCTCAGGGCTCAACCCAGCTGGGGCTGGCACCGAATCTAGCTGATGAGGAAGAGGACCCTCCGGGACGAGCTCCTGCTGACACAAGGGTTCAAGCAGGTCCCCAAACACTTACTCTAATATGCAGTGTGCTGCGGTCATCACCCACCGGCTGCTGATTAGGGTGCCCCCGCAAACATGTGCGCCCTGGGCCTGCAGGCTGACCTGCCAGGGCCACCTCCGCTCTGCCGCTGGCACTCCTCCGATTATCTTCCTCTGACCACAGGCTGCGGCAAGTGAGTGAAGGGACAGGGCGCGGGGGCTGAGGCGCGTCCTCTCTTCTTACGGGCCCAGCGCACCTCTGTGTCCCTAACACCGCCCGCCTCCCGCGCACACCCCAGACCTCAGCGTTGCGCCCGCCGCCCAGCCTCCCTGAGAAAATGCGCCACCACATCTCCCTCAGGAGCAGGGCAGGGAGCTCACCTTTGGGAAGGACCGGCGGTTTCGCGGTCGCCGTGGGCGCGGGCGTCGCTGCCTTAGGGGGGAACGGGTCACGCGGGAGGCGGGGAGTCGCGCCGTCCTCGGGGACCGCGACCAGCTGAGGCCTCAGCAGCAGCAGCCAGAGGAGCAGGCGCAGCGGGCCAGCGTTCCGGGACGCCATGGCACCTCGAGGACCCGTGTCGCCCCCTTGTGGCGGCCGCGCTCTCCTGGGTTTGGAGGAGGCGGGAAGAGGGCTCTGTGCGGAGGCGACTGCGCCCCCTAGGGGAGGGGCGCGGTGCTCGCTTGTGCTCCCGGCTCCCCCGTCTCCAGGCCCAGCCTCATTTTCTTCAGGGCGCATCCCAGGCAGGTAGGGTTCCCTGGCTCAGGCCCGGGGGCCGCCTCACCACCTGTGTGCTTGCAGAAAAGACCTCAGGAGCACCCCTGGCTCTGACTGGCACAGGTCCACCCCAAAGCTTCCTCTCCTGCCCAGCCTGCTCTGTCAGCCCTGCTCTCTGGGCATGGATGCATGCACAGGGACGCCAAACAGCACTATGGACTATGCCTCCTATCAGCACTCTGGGAGGCTGAGGCAGGAGGACCCCAAGTTCAGGCCTAACCCTGGGCAATTTAGGGATTTCAGGAGACCTTGTATCCACAGAGAAACACCTTTAAGGGGCTGGGCATGTAGTTCAGTGCAAAGGCTCTGGGTTCAATCCCCAGTCTAAGAAAGTGAAAGAAAAAGAAAAGCAAACCAACCCTCAAGGCTATAAAATTAACACACACCAGGAGACAAGATGCTAAAAAGTCAACACAGCCTTCCAAGCCCTTGCTCTCAGCAGAGATACCAAAAACCCAGAGGCCAGAGGAACAGGATTGTTAACATCAAGCCAATGAGGAGGGGAGTGGTCTGCCCAGCTGTAAAGCCAAAGGATGGGCTTTCTGAGATGATACGGGGAAAATTCTGAGTGGTACAGGACAAACCGCACGAGTACAACTAAGTGACCTTCGGGAGCAGAGCAACAACCACACCCTGAGGTCTGGAGGCTTAAAGTGGGAATGAGCCTTGGGTCAGGAAGAGCCTGAGGGAGAAGAGGGTGGACTCAGGTAAAGCGCCCCCTCCTGACACCCTGACACCGGGACACTGAGTCCCCTCCTTCCCCATCAAAGCTGAGCACTTTTCTGCTCTGTCTGAGTCAGCCCGGGACTACTGCCTCACACCCAGGACTGCAGGGCCTGCTGCTTCCTGCGCCAAGGGCAGTCTGCCTGCAGTAACACCGCTGTGTGCACTTAACAGTAAAAGCCTGAGAGGCAAAGGCAGGAGAATCACAAGTTCAGACCCAGATGAGCCACTTCGGACTTGGTGAGATGCTGACTTAAAATAAATATACAAGCAGAGCTGAGCATGTAGCTCAGTTAGAAGCCTCTAGGGTCAATCTATAGGACATAGTAAGAAGAAGGACATCTCCTTAATAGTCAGGATCATTAGCCATCGGCAAAATTCCAATGAAATGGAGATGCACAACAGGGTCTTAAAAACTTGGGTTGTCAAAGTTAAG
>NW_004955420.1:25385501-25393008 GCF_000276665.1 Chinchilla lanigera | reverse complement strand
AAAATAGATGGTCCGCCCACAGGTGAAAGGTCCATTTGCAAGTTAAAGGGAATGGCCAGGGCTTATGCTTTGGAGACCCTTCAGAATTTTTTAATGGGTTTGTGTGCCTAACCTGCAGTCGTCTTCAAAGTACAATTTTTGTTTCTGTTTTTGATTTGGTTTTGAGGCCGAGTCCCACTGTGTAATTGAGGCTGGCCTTAAACTCACTCTAGCAGAAGTTGGCCTGAAACTCACAGCAATCCTCCTGCTTCAGGGTCATCACGAGTGCTGATATTACAGGCGTGTACCACCACTTGCAGAGTAATTAAAAAGTTTAAAATTACACTTTTCTTCTCTTGTTTCTACCTACTTTTATTTATTTTATCCTCTCCCAATACATCCTTGTTCTCACAATACCACTCAGCAATGAGAAAAGCTGAACTATCAATGCATATAGCAACATGTATGGATTTCCAGTGAATTATGCTGAATGGAAAAGAAAAATGCCAGTTCCAAAAGGTTACATGCTTAGAGTTACATTATATAACATTTTGTAATGACAGAATTTTAGTATGAGTGGTTGCCCAAAGTTAGACAGGCAAAGTGATTTTCAAAAGACAATCATACCGTGATCCTTGTTAAGTCACCCTACATTCCTTCCTTGCAGGGGAAACTGCCTCTAAGCAGTCTCATTTCAATATCTAAGTTCTAGCCCTGTAGCCATAACCAGGCAACACTTTCACACTCTCTGCAGTCTTCCTCCTTTACATTTGATGAATTTAATCAAGTTATAGCTATACTTAAAAAAGACTTGTTTGCTTTTTCCACCAGAGCCATATTGGAATCATGATTTCATCTCCTCATAGTTGGGCATATTGGCCAATAATTATAATATACTTTGAATAATATGTTGAATGAAAGACATGATAGTACCTTTGGAAAGTCAATTTTTCAGAAACAATCTAAATTTTAAACATTTTCTGATCTATCATTTCATGTATTGGTAACATTTTCTATACAGATGACCTTTAAGAAAAATGCCAACTGCACCAAAATATGTGCAGTGATAGTTTGGTTCACAAACTCAAATTGTCTATGATTTTGGAAACAGTGGCCATGGCTGAAATTGTGCAGGAGGGATGGTTGTGGTGGTGTTTGTCTCCTGAAGCAGAGTTTGCAAACAAAAACAGACTTTGCTAAACTGTTTCATTCACTAACAAAATTGTTGGCAAACAAAAGCATTCATGAATCAAGCCACCACTGTGTAGCAGGGCCCCTGGCACAACCATTCCTAATAGCAAGATACCACATGCAACAAAATTTTTTATTTATACAGAATTGCTCATAAGAGCTTATCTTCCTGATGAAGGAATAGAAAATTATTTCTTTAACAACACACAAAAAGTGCTGGTCATAAAGGAAAGACAACCAAATGTGGCTACCTTTAAATTAAGAAGTTCTGTATCTTATCTGTGATTTAAACTACTAGCTAATTTTTCAGTTCAGATGTAGTATTTTTTAGCTCTAACAGTTCCATTTGGCTTTTATTTTTAATATTTTAAATGCTCTTCCTAATTTCATTCATATTTTCTTTAAATTCTTGAGAAAATAAAATTCAGATAACAGGTATCTTAAAGTTTTTGTCTACTAATTTCATTGTGTCTATCATATCTGTATCTATTTCTACTGGCTGATTTTTCTCTTAGTTGCCAGTTACAACTTGTTGGTTTTTCATGTTCCCCCCAAATACTGAATGAATGGTGAACACTTTATTGTTGACTAGTTGAATGGTACTGTCCATCTTTAAGGAATGTTGAAATTTGGCAGATATCTAAGCTACTTTACCTCACCCTAACCCATTTGAGGTTATTATTTCAGTTTGTTGGGATGAGTCTAGGGCAGTCTTTGCTCTGGGCATTCAGCAGCACAGATGCTAAGGTCTGAGCCTCGTGCAGTCTCTACTGAGTGTCCCTAGACTCAGTGAGGTCCCTCTCTGTGGATGGCTGACATTCAAATATCTGCAGGTATCGTGTGAGCTCTGAGGGTTGTTGATTTTAGAGCTTTCAGGCTTTTGTTCTGCTGAATCTGCTGGAAATCTACCCTGTGCCCATGCAAATTATCATTCAGCAGAAGCCTAAAAGCAATCACTGTGCAGATTGCTGGAAATCTTTCTTTGCATAACTTCATCCTAGATAACAAGATATAGCAAATTTTCTCCAAAGAGTTAGTTAATAAATGTTTTGGAGATCACACATGGTTTCTGATGCATATTTTTCTTAATTCTTTAAAATCTGTATAAGTTATATTCTTATCATGGGCCTGTACAAAACTAGACTATATGTTGAAATGGTCAAAAGCTATAGTATCTCAAGCCCTGGTCTATGTAGTTTTTTGTTCTTGTTGTTTTCATTGTTGCTTTGCTTTATTGTTTTATTTTGACTCAAGGTCTCACTAGGTAGCACAGGCTGGCCTTGAACTCATCGTGTAGCCCAGGCTAACCTCAGACCTGAAGTAATCCTCCAGCTTCAGCCTCCCAAATGCTGAGATTACAGGTGTGCCCCTCCACGCCCCGCTCTGGTCTACAGTTTTCAGACCTGCAAACTCAAGATGCCCTCTTGAACTCGTCTCTGCTGTCTTAACTTAGTGATAGCGCTGTGTTGTTTGGGTTTCCCTCCACGTGCCATCCTAAAGTTGCCCCCACAGGAGAAGCTAATGTAAAACTTGCTTCCCTTCTTTCTGGGATCACAGTGCTCCTCTGCCTATTATCCTGAGGCCTGGAAAGTTACTTATGTTATCTGTTTGGTGTTCTGGTTCTGTAGAGTAGGAAAGCAAGGTGTGTGCTAACTGTTCCTTCGTGGCCCTGATGTAGTCATAACACAAAGATGACTACAGGACAAAAGACGTTTACACCTGGGGCCTTAACATGTTTCTCATCAACCCTATCAAAACTGCTGCACTTCAAAGTGATTCTTGCTAAAATCTGTGATTCCTCACAGGGACCTACAGATGGTTGATAAGTAACTCAAAGTAGAACAAAGCTTGACCTTCGTTCTGTGCAACAGGCTCAAATACTACCCAGCTGTGCATATAGGCACGTTAGTCATTTAGAGAGTGCTGGTGTAAAAGTTGGCAAAGCAAAATTAGTCCAAACTTACCTAGTCTTGACTCATCACAGAGCCAAAACTGAGGACACCAGGACCTGAGACCTAGAGGACCTTCAGCTCTGCCCTGGATCTCCAGTGCCCTGAACCTATGATGCCCTGGATCCCAGCAGAGCCTCCAGGAATTGCCCCTCAAGCCATGAGAGTCCCTGTGGAGCAATGCACCCAGGACTGAGATCATGACTGATGGCCCCCACCCATCACAATGCCATGTAATACTGCTCTCCAACCTTTGCACAGCAGGCCAGTCTGATCTTCCTCATCACACTGTATTCTATCTTCTCTAACTGCTCAAGCTGGAAACCTTTTATTTTTTTACTCTTCTTTACCAGCCAGCTTAATTTTTCTCTGCTTCTCAAGGTAAAAGTCCCTTCTTTTTTTCTTTACAATGGAAGATTTTTAATGCCAATCTGTTCTTTTCTTTTAATTTCTATTATCAGAAAAAGCAGGGACCCATGCTAGTTGGTGACAGCCCTACTGTCATTTGAAAGACTTTTAAAAAGATAACACAATAATGCTTAGACTGATTTCTATATCTCTTGAGGTAATGAAATTTCCACATCATCACTTTTCTTTTGTTTGTTTTTTTAAAATGTGCCTCATCTAAACATAAACTGGGACAGTAATACTTTGATTCACAAAAATTTCTGTTTGAAATGGGCGTAGTGGCACATGGCTGTAATCCCAGCACTTGGGAGGCTGAGGCAGGAGGATTACCATGAGTTCTAGGCAAGCGTGGGCTACAGAGTGAGACCCTGTCACACACACATAAAAGCTTCCGTTTGCAAACAATTTGGTTCATGAACAAAAGCATTAGGCAAAACTTTGTTTACATTCACAAACTCCACATCAGGTGAAAAATAACAACGGCCACCTTCCTCACACAACACAAATGCAGCCATCTTTCCCAAAATCATAATTCCTAAAATGAGGTACTATTGTATAACCACCATGGAAAAAGTATGGAGATTCTCAAAAACACATAACAGAAATTCTGATCAAATCAACTATTCCATTCCTTGGAATCTCCTTAGAGAGTTAATGCCATCCTTTTATACTGATCCGTGCACATCTATGTTTGTAAAAGCACAACTCATAATAGCAAAATCTTAGAAGTGGCCTATATGTCCATAATTTTAAAAGAGAGACAGAGACAGAGATAGTGAATGACAAAACTAGAAAGCTCACATATGTTGGCAGGAAAATGCTGGTGGAATAGTTTTATTTTTAAAAACTGTATGTCTGGTTGTTGGTTTGCTGATGGCCAGGAAGTTCCTTCTAAAAGCTTCTTGTTGCTCAAAAGGGTGACAGGATCTGTGGTCCTGACTCTTATCATTCCCACTTTCCACATCTCAGTATACTTTGATGAAACTCATTGCAGTAAATGCTGCATGTTTACTTGCTTAGGCTTAAAAGATGCCTTTGTCTGTGTGCACCTTGGACCAGTCAGCCAACCCACTTTGCATTTCAGTGAGAGGGTCCTGCCATGGGCATAAAGGAACAGCTCACCTGCACTAGGGTTTCTCAAGATTTCAAAAAACCTCCCACAACATTTGGGGAGGTGCTAGACACCAACACCAAAGCTTTCATCACACCAGGGGACAATTGTTCCTAATAGATGACCTCCTTTTGGTATCCCCAACATAAAAAGACTGTTATCAAGAAAAAAAAGACCCTCTCCACTGACTGTGGAGAGCTGAATGTATGGTATCCAAGAAAAAGGCACAAATCTGCCAACAAAAGTCTGAGACTTGGAAGTACTGTAGTTTTGATAGGGCAAGAGAGACTTCATTTTCTTTTTGTAACTCCATTTTAAGAGAAGTCATTTAATGTTCACTTAAACTGTAGTTAAATCCCCTCCCCTTGATTAGACATAAACCAGAAAAGAGTTATAAAATGGGAACAGAACAAACAGGAGAAACTGGGAAGCAGGCTACATGTTAAACCGCAATGGTCTTCTGGAATCTGGCTGACTGACAGCTTCTGGGAAAGATAAACCTTGTGATAATTGGGTGACATTCTTATAAAATTCCCAAAAATGAGGTAAGTGTTACTATGGAAACCTGAAAATGTACTTAAATTGAAGGTGAGACCCAGATCGGGGCAGACACCCCCTCTGGCTCCGGGTCAGAGACTGTCCATCAGTCAGCTCTCCAATAAAGCTTTGTTCATTCCTGCCTTTTTGGTCTGTTGTGAATGCCCGGCCCCTTGGACTCACTTGCCATATCAGGTTCATGCTAGAGGGAGTCACACAGGCAGGATATGCGGTGGTGACACTGGACTCTGTGGCAGAGGCCAAGCCTCTGCCCACCAGAACTTCAGCCCACAAAACAGAGCTAATAACCTTGACACGGCCCCTTTTATTAGCCAAGGAAAATGTGGCTAAACCCCTATATGAAGACAAAGCAGGGACCTAATATCTATACTGATTTCAAATATGCCTTTGCAATGATGCATGTATATGGTGCTATACACAGAGAAAGAGGGTTTTTGACTGCTGTGGGATAAATAAAATACAAACAGGAAATTTTACAGCTACTAGGTCCAGTATGGACCCCCAAAGTAAGTGGCTGTTATACACTGCATGGGGAACCAACCGACTGGACCTATGGAAGGAAGAGGAAACCAAAAAAACAGAGAAGGTGGTGAGACAATTGGGTCAAGGGCCTCATATGTGGAAAATGGCACTACAGATGCTAATAAGCTGCCGTTTCTGTGTGCCACGATCCCCTGCTCTCCCGCGAGCTCTTTGTGAACAATGCCTAACCTGTGTGCCAAACAACCCAAGACATGGGCCCACCAGACACCCAGCAACCCAGGAAATGGGAGAACGTACTTAGGGACTTTACTGAGCTACCTCAAGCAGAAGGTATCAATATAGGCTGGTGCTTGTCTGCACCTTCTCAGGATGGGTAGAGGACTCTTTTACCAGATAGAAAAGACATGAGAGGTAACAAAGACATTGTGGAGAGACGTCATCCCGAGATGCAGACCACCTCTGACATTAGGGTCAGCAAAGGACCAGTATTCACAGCACACAGAGTTCAGGAGCTCACACAAATGTTAAGATAAATGGGAATGACACACTGCTTATTGACCACAGAGCTCTAAAAAAGTGCAGCACATGAACCGTATGCATAAACAATTGTTAAACAAATATTTCCAAGAAACCTACTTAAGATGGGATCAAGTCCTGCCCATGGTCTGCCTCCATGTCTCCATGTCCAGAGCACCCCTACCAAAAAAA
Source organism: Chinchilla lanigera (assembly GCF_000276665.1). Classification (NCBI taxonomy): domain Eukaryota; kingdom Metazoa; phylum Chordata; class Mammalia; order Rodentia; family Chinchillidae; genus Chinchilla; species Chinchilla lanigera. The sequence continues at coordinate 25,386,621 of NW_004955420.1, read as the reverse complement.
TTGGGTACGACCCTTATGAAACTGTATTCAGCCAGCAGCCCCCAATTATATGTCAGATAAAAAGTAACCTCTGTGAACTAGAAAAATTGTCCCTAAGGAGACAGGTGTAAGCTGTGCAAAATATCCATGGCTGGGGACAAGTCAGGGTTCCAATAAGTCTGGCATACTCAATATGACCCTTCCAACCCAAGGACTCTGCTTGGATCAAAAAGTGAAATTCACCTGGGGACAAATATGGCACAGGCAGCGTTGTCATCTTGTCCACCCTCACAGCGGATAACACTGCAGGAATCACACCTGGCATCCACCACAGTTGGCTGTAACTAGCAGCACAAGAAAGATAGATCAGCCAACCGCATCCAGGCCATGCAAACCTGCTGGTCCTACAGCAAAAACAAGGTACCACCAAAATCAGCAGCACTGCTCTAGTCACCCTGGAAGCTTACTAGTCTATGCCAGGCTAAAACTTGAGGAAATAACAGCCCTGCTCTGGTCACTCCAGAAGCGGACCCCTCCACACATGGGCAAAGCTTGAAGATCAACATAGGGTTACAAGAACAATATAAGTCTCTTTTCCTTTTCATTATAAATCTCCATCTACCCAGTAGGGACCCAAACCCCCACAACAGGGTAAATGGCAGTAAGAGTGATGCTCTCTACTTAGTCATTTATAGAAAACATCAAAGGGGGAAATGAAGCAAGATTTTAAAAGAAAAACTTAAGTTTCCCAAATTTTCCCTTCTTATAACAGTTGTTTTTCTAATACACATAAAAGCACTAAGTTTTATGTACAGTAAGTAAGTATTTTTTAAGTAACTAAGCAAAATTTTATCACCTCCTATTCTCATAACATTCTATCCCCTGGCAGGGACACCAAGACTCAGAATTCTGACAGCTTGATAAACTGCCTTGTTCTCCTTCAGCTTGCCCACAAGTTCTGAAATGAAGACCAACACCCTTGACCAAATGTACAAAGACTGGTGTCTTGGTTACTTTTCTCTCTTTGCTGAGACAAAATACCCAATGCCCAAAATGAAGGAAGGAAAGGTTTATTTAGCTTACAGTTTGTGGAGGTTTCAGTCCATACTTGGCTGGCTCTGAGGCAGAAGGTAGCAAAGCA
>NW_004955420.1:25377427-25384083 GCF_000276665.1 Chinchilla lanigera | reverse complement strand
CACATTTTAAATCATCCTGCTGGGCTCTTTGCTCTTGAGTCTTAATATAAATCTGGCTGAAAGCCCCCAACAATAGCCATGCCACTTCCCCAACATTCGACTGCCTTGAAATTTCTTTTGCCAGATTAACCAGTCCGCTGCCGCCCTTAATCTCAGTCTTACGCAAAGTCTATGGACACAAGCAAAATGCAGACAAACTTTCTGCCAAGCCATAACACACATTGTCTGGAGTCCAACAACCAATGAAGTCCTTCTTCCCAGCAGAAACCTCCTGAACCTGGTCTTTACCGGCACGATTTCTGTCAGCCTTCTGGTCTTCAGAGCTCTGACCAGATCTCCCAGACAGACCAGCTGAAGGTGTTCCAGCGCTTCTCTTTCAGGCGACATCTCTGAACCTTTCCAAACACTTCCCACAAGCCATTTCCAAAGGGTCTTGAACCACATGGTCAACTACAGTCACAGCAATGACCCCACTCCTCTGGTACCAAATTCTGTCTTGGTTACTTTTCTCTCATTGCTGAGACAAAATACCCAACGCCTGGCTTCCTCCTGAGTCACTTAGCCAAACCTCTAGACTCCCAAGTTGACACAATATATCAACCATAACAACTGGAGACTTTCCTTTGTCTAACACTCAGCAATTTGGACACATAGAAGTATAGCTAAGTCAGTGTACACCTAGAATCCTGAAATAAAATTCTCCTGTTTCCCAGTGTTCTCTCTAGTCTTTTAATATCTGCAATAGATAGAGGTTTGACATTCAATTTGAAAATACATTTTGAACAAATTGTTCCATATAAAGTAAAGTAAAGATGAAGGTCATTTTTTCTACTACCACTCATCTTATATTAATTGATTTTATTTTTTGCAGTGGTGGGGATCAAACCAGGGTCCTCATGCTAGGCAAGCCCTGAGCTACACACCCAGGCTTAGCACCATTACCATTTTCCCCACTGAAGTTTACCTTCACTGAAATCATTCAGCCAACAACAGTGCATCAATGTGTTCCTTGGCTCCTGATCCTGTTCCAATTATCTACACATGTATTTTTTTAGGGATTTTTTTTTTAGACAGGGTCTCAGTATGTAGTGCAGACTGGCTTTAAACTTGTTTATGTAACCAGGCTGGCCTGGAATTCTCAGTGATCTTCTTGCCTCAGCCTCCCAAGTGCTGGGAATAAAGGAGTGTGAAACCACATCCCCAGGTCCATTTGTCTATATTTGTCCCTTAACGTTAGTGCAATCCTGTCCAGATTGCAACATCTTTACAGACGGGCAACCTTCAGGCCTTCTTTGCATATGCAGAACACACCTAATCCACTACAAAGCAAGTGACTGCACAGATGCAAGCACATATAAAGAAATGGGGGCAGGAAGCGGTCTGCGCGGTGACAAAGGGCTACCCAGGGACCTCAGAGCACAAAGGCCAGGCAGGCTCAGACCAACAAGGGCCCCAGCCTACCATGTCCCTCTGCCTCAGTCCTTGGTTTTCCTTGGAGCTTGATCTAAGCTACTCTGGGCTGAAGGTTTTCCAGAAGACACAGAGGAGCTGCCCCTTTGGAATGCAGCTGCCTGACACCTGCCTTGCTCCTTCCAGGATGCCAAGAGAGAAAAACCAGCTGCATGGCTCCATTCAGTACCCTGGGTGGATATGAAGGCCACAGCGGCAGAACCCGCCAGCCTGAAGCCACCTTCCACCTCACGCAGTGCGGCAGATTTCATGCCTCACTCAGCTTTCCGAAGTTTAAAGAGAGGAAAGTTCTTCCCAGCGTCGCCACCCCCAGGCCAAGACACAGGCAGGACACCTGGGACACTCTGAAAACATTTATTAGTTCAGTCTGAAACCTCCACATTGCAAAACCGCCTCAGCACAACATGCAGTGCACCCGGATGCAGCCACAGGTTTGGGAGTGTGCCCCATGCACTCACTGGACACATGGACCCGTACTGGGGCACAGGGGACTTCTGCCAGCCCAGACACAGAGCCCTGTGTGGAATCCCAGCCTGGCACCTGTGCAGGAACCTGGTGATGCCTGCTTGTTGCTCTCAACAGTCACCCAGCTGCATGACCTCACACAGGCTCAGGGCACAGCCTGACACCAGGGCCAGGTCTAGGGCTTGCTCCATGGCCGGGAACATCTCTGCTTGCAGATGTTCTCCAACATGTCCATCGGGGCATCACCAGGCTGCCCCTGGCAGGATGCTGTGCCTCTGATCAGGCTTCATCTTCTTCCTTCATGCATGGCACAGCTTGGTGTATGCGTGACAGCGACCAATACTCAGGTCCAGGACCCTTTGCAGCCCCAGTCTCCTTGCTGTGCTCCACTGAGGGATTTTCAGGAGTGATGGGTGAAACTGGAAATTGAACACAGGCCCCTGGAACAGAAGGGGGTCAGGGAGAGGGCTAGGGGGAAACACTGAACTGGGGAGAGCAGCCAGGGTGACTGCAGGGTCACCAGGATGCCAGGTGCAGCAGCAGACACAGGCATGCCATAAGGAGGCCTGCTGTGTCCCAGCGTGTAGACCGACTCACTATTCTCACAATCCAGTCCTTGTAGAAACTGACGGCTGTATAGACTCCAGGATTTTGGTTGCGGCCACAGCCAATGCCCCAGCTCACAATGCCCGTCTGCACCCATGTATTGTTGAATTCACAGACAAGAGGGCCCCCAGAGTCTCCCTGTGGAAACGGAAAAGAACAAATGCTAGGAACAGAATTGGTGTCAGGGAGCCTGAGTGGCCTGCAGAGCACGGCATCGGGCACACATGGGCTTCCCAGACTCCTGCCACTGGGGGGCTCTGTGACTGTGAGGAGACATCCAAATGGAACTTTATTAACAAATAAAAATCATCTCCCTATTCAAAAGTTCTGGTTTCCAAAGAATTGAACAGAAACTAAGAAAATGGACCCAAGGTAAAGGGATGACAAGGACTAAACTGTTCACCCAAGTGTACTACATGTGCCAAAGAAGAGGCTCTAAACAGGAGCCCAAAGGTTGAGCATGGTGGTCCAAGCCTGTAATCCCAGCACTCAGGAGGCTGAGGCAGGAGGATCATTGTGAGTTCGAGACCATCCTGGGCTACAAAGTGAGCTCAAGGCCAGCCTGAACTGCATAGCGAGACCCTTCTCCAAAAAAAAAAAAAAAAAAAAAAAACAGGAGCCCAAGTTCCTCCCCACTGATATCCACCACCTCACTGCTCATGGCATCTGCTGGACCAGGGCATTGGGCTCCCCCCTGGGGGCCATGGACCCAGGATAGCCCAGGAAAGCCATGGGCACTTGTCCTCAAGTCCCTTTCCCTTGAATATGGGTAAGTGGAGGGGCTAAAGGTTAAGTCAGGCCCTAGGGCTGAGGATCATGGGCCTTTGAGGGGACAACTGCAGCAAAGTTCACCAAGAGGCCACTGCACTAACCTGGCAGGCATCCTTTCCTTCGCCATAAGCACAAAGGCCTCCTTCACTGACCACATTAAACAACACCTGCAGCAAGTACTTGAGGCTGCGATTACATTTCTCACGGTCAACTATGTTCACCTTGGTCTCCTGAAGCTGAGTCGGCGAGCTCGCCCATTTGACTATAAAGAGAATTTAGGCATCAGAGGATTTGTGTGACTTTGACAGGAGGAGAGCGGCTGCACGACCTGCTCTGGGTCTCAGTACAGTGTCTGCCCACACAGGGATCCTCTTCCCATTGGTTACTGTCCCCATCTGACCCTGGAGGAAGTGAGTCCCCAGCCTGAGCTGCATCTAGGAGGGTAGTAAGCTCTAAACCAAGACAGTAGAATGACAGCAGCCCCGGGGAGGAAGGCAAGTTTGGAAAGTCTGGAAATAAGGACCAAGAATATGTCACCAAGTACCACAAGTAGGAGTGACAGGGTGTCCTGAGGATCAGGGCAGTGTTTTTACTGCCCAGAGCAGGGTCGCAGACCCACAGCCTCATGGTGCCCTGAAGGGACCAAATGAAGAGAAGATCCCAAGAGTACCACTGAGAGTTGTCTGGCCTCTTCTGACAAACAGGAAGTGCCCTGTCTACCAAGGCAGTGCTTTCAGGGAGGGACAGCCTCACCTGCGTGACAGCTCATCTCCCTGAGCTAAACTCACCCTGCACGCATCCCACCAAATTGGGACTCGGATCCCCAGGTCTGAGAAATCAACACAAAGTCCCATACAGTTGTTCAGTTTCTCCCTGCATCCTGCTAGGAAACCTGCCTCCCCTTAGCTTGGGGACCACGGCCAGGCCACTGGTAGCCTCCTCCCAGTCCTGGGAGCTCCCCCGCCTGGCTTCTCATCTCACCATCTTGTGTTTTGCCCCATCCGGTCACCCAGCATGTTGTACCAACTTCTAACTGGAAGGACTTGGCGGGGAGGCACACGGGCTGGATGTGTGTGGAGTAATTCACAGGGAAGGACAGCAGCACCAGGGCGATGTCATTAAAGACTGCTCCCAAGATCACGTATTCTTGGTGGATAACGATGTCTTTGACTGGGACCACAACAGCCGTTGGGGCTTCATGCTTCAGGTGTGTGTCTCCCAGCTTCACCGTGTAGTCCAGATAGCTGTGGAGGAAGCCTGAGGTCTACACACCTCCCCTGCCACCTGTCCTGTGCCACCCACCTGGATCATCATCACCCTTCCCACTCCGTCCTCTGCCCTCCGGGCCTCCTCCTCTCCTGCGCCCCCACACTGGCTGGTGGTTCCCCTGGGAACAGGTTAGAAGTGCAAATGCTCGGGACTCACCCCACCTGGGGCTGGCACCGAATTCACCTGAGGAGGAAGAGGACCCTCTGGGACCAGCCCTGCTGACACGAGGGTTCAAGCAGCTCCCCAGTCACTCACTCGAATATGCAGTGTGCTGCGGTCATCACCCACCGGCTGCTGATGAGGGAGCCCCCGCAGAGGTGTGCGCCCTCGGCCTGCAGGCTGACCTGCCAGGGCCACATCCGCTCTGCTGCCGGCTCTCCCCCGACTATCCTCCTCTGACCACAGGCTGCGGCAGATCAGTGAATGGACAGGGTTCAGGGTGCTGAGGCCGCGTCCCCTTCCCAGGGAGGCCCAGGCCACCTCTGCATACCTAAGACGCCCCACACACAGCACCGCCCCCGCAGCCCATCCTCCCTGAGCCCACGCTCTACCCCAGCACGCTCAGGAGCAGGGACGGAAACCTCACCTTTGGGAAGGACCACTGGTTTCGCCGTGGGCGTGGGCGTGGGCGTGGGTGTCACAGATTTAAGGGAAATTGGGCCACGCTGGGAGCGGGGCGTCGCGGCATCCCCGGGGTCCGCGCCCAGCCGGGGCCAGAGAAGCAGCAGCCAGATGAGCAAGCGCAGGTAGCCGGCGACCCGGGACACCATGGCACCTCGAAGCCTTGTGTCGCCCCCTCGTGGCGGCCCGCGCTTGCCTGACTTTGGATGAGGAGGGAAGAGGGCTCCACCAGGAGGCGACTGCGCCCCCTAGAGGAGGGGACCTGGTGCCAGTTTCTCCTAACGCTAGGTGCTGGAGCCACAGCCCCATTTAAGCGGTGCATCTGTGACCCGGACATGGATCTACAAGTAAATGCCTGCTACGTAACTCAAAGTGGAAAAAGTTTGACTTTCATTTTGTGAAACTCAGATTGAAATCCAGCTCAGCTGTGCACATGGACATTTTGCTGTGAAAAGGTTAGTAAAACCAGGGTTATGAGCCCAAATTTACCAAGCGTATCTCATCACAGAGTCAAGACTGAGGACACCAGGACCTGAGACCTAGAGGACCTTCAGCTCTGCCCTGGATCTCCATTGCCCTGAACCTATGACGCCCCGGATCCCAGCAGAGCCTCCAGGATTGAAATCGCCGGTCAAGCCATGAGAGTTCCTGCCGAACAATGCACCCAGGACTGAGTTCGTGATTGATGCCCCCCGCCGATCATAATGCTGCGTAATACTTTTGCCCGGTGTGCCCATCTGAACCGCATCACCTGGTACTGTTCCTTCTCTAGCTGCTCAAGCTGGAATCCTTTCATTTTATTTTTTCACTCTTGTTAAGAGCCAACTTAATTATTTTTTTGCTTCTCAAGGTAAAAGTCCCTTATCATATTCTCTTTGCAATTGAGGCTTTTTATGCAAGTCTGTTGTTTACTTTTAATTGTTATTATTTCCAAAAAGCATGCATAGGACCTATGCAAACTCGTGATAATCCTGCTAACATTTTGAGGTTTTTTTTTTTTTTTTAATAGAATAAAGCTTTCTATAACAGACTAATGCTTTTTGATTTCTACATCTCTTAGGATCTGGAAATTTCCACATCATTTTTTGCTTGTTTGTTTAAAAAAGTGTCTAACTCAGATGCAAACTAGTATAACTACTATGGACATAAATATGGAGATTCTCAAAACACTCAAAAGAGAATTTCCATCCAACTGAGATTTTCCCCTTCTAGGTATCTTTCTGAAAGAGTTAAAGACATCCTTTTACACTGATCCATGCCTACCCATGTTTGTAGCAGCACAACTTATAACAGCTAAATCTTGGAAGTGGCCTATATGTTGATCAGCCAATGAATGGATAAAGAAAATAGGCCCTTAAACACAAATCAGTAGTACTGGGCTGGGGATATAGTTCAGTGGCACAAGCACCTGCCTGGCAATCACAAGGTCCTAGTTCGATTCAAGATACAAAAAA
>NW_004955420.1:25371883-25377292 GCF_000276665.1 Chinchilla lanigera | reverse complement strand
GGTTTCTCTTTTATTGTTTTATTTTTATTTTTATTTTAAAGAGTAAGAGAAGGATAACAATAATGGGGGGCTTACCAAATTACAGACAAAGTGGTAGGAAATTATCAATGGTTATTGTTTTACATATTGTTATCTACAAGATAGTTTCTCAGGAAAACAAATAGACAAATAATAGTGAGTTACAACACATAGTTTCTCTTATGACAAAAGCCCAAAGTATAAATAAAGAACAAAAGAAAAAAAGATAAGGACATAGGTCCATTGCAAAACAGAAGGGGATTATTATATGGAGGGAGGCGAAGGAGATGAAAAAAAATTAAGATGTGGTATGTACACGTACCAACTCCCCACAAGGAATGTAATCATCATGTCCTGCAAACGTGAGCGAATAAAAAATAAAATTTTAAAAAGTAAAGAAATATAAAAGTAAATATTTGGAGGAGTCACAAAATTCTGTGACAGAGTTTTTGTCAAGTTCTTTCCATGAAAAAGTGTTGATTTTAAAAACTAATAATTTAAAACTGCCACAGGGAGAGGGAGAAGGAGAGAGAGAATGAAAGAAAAGGTCCACAAGGCATTCTGCTTTCCTTCTGGAGGTTTTGTGATGCCTTGTTATCACTGACCAGCCTTTCACTATTAAACTTCAATGGCCAAGTGGGAGGAAGAGTTCCAAGATCTGTCTTCTGCCACTGATTAAGACTGGGGTGACAGGTGTTAGGGTTAATATTCATTTAGGTTTCTGAGCTTCTGGGAAGACCTGGTGACCTGGTCAGCTCCGGCAACCTCCTCATCCACTGCTTTGACGACACCACAGCAACTGTCTGTCTCATATCAAGAACAGCGGACAACCCAGAGGATGGGAGTTGGAGAAGCTCTTGACACACACGGGCTTGCCTGGAACGTGTCAACGAGAGCAGCATCACTAGACTTCAAGAATTCAAGGCCCTCTTCCAGCTTCTTACTAGACCAGCAATCAATCTTTTCTTCAGCAAACTTGCAAGTGATGTGAGCTGTGTGACAGTCAGCACAGAGCATACCCAGGACTGATCTGGCCTGGATGGTTCAGAATAATCCCCTGAGCAGCGAGACCAGCTGCTTCCATCTCAGGGTCGTTTTTGCCGTCACCAGCAACGTTGCCACAATGATGCCTTTGATAAACATATCCTTGACATTGAAGCCCACATTGTCTCCAGGAAGAGCTTCACTTGAAGCTTCATGGTGCATTTCAGCAGACTTGACTTCAGTTGTGTCATTGACTGGAATGAAAGTGGCCACCATGCCAGGTTGGAGAACACCAATCTCCACTCAGCCCACAGGGATGGCACGAATGCCACCAATTTTGTGGACAACATGGAGAGGCAGACATGAAAGGCTTGTCAGTTGAGCGAGTGGGTGATAGGATGCAATCCAAAGCTTCCAGCAGTGTGGTTCCACTGACATTATCATCTTTATGAGTGACCCTCCTCCCTCAACCCAAGGCAAATTATCACAGGGCTCCAGCACAATGTCTGAACGTAGCTGCTGGCTTCCTTAACCACTTCCTCGTATCTCTTCTCACTGTATGGTGGCTCTGTGAAATCTACTTTGTTAACACCAACAATGAGTTGTTTTATACCCAGTGTGTGAGCCAGCTTGAAATTCACCAACACCAGCAGCAACAATCAGGACAGCACGGTCAGCCTGAGATGTGGCTGTAACCATGTTTGTGTTAAGGTCTCCGTGTCCTGCGGTATCAGTGATAGTCGTAAATACTTGCTGGTCTCAGATTTCCAAGGGAGGCGTTAACGGTGATGCCCCACTCACGTTCGGCTTTCAGTTCCAAGACCCAGGCATGCTTGAAGGAACTCTGCCCCATCGGGGCAGCCTCCTCCTCAAATTTTTCAGTGGTTCTTTGGTCGATGCCACTATATCGGTAGATTAGATGGCCAGTAGTGGTGGACTTGCCAGAATCCTCAGGCCTGAGGACGATGATACTGATGTGCATTTTTCCTTTCCCATGCTGGCTTTAATTTAAGGGTGGTTTTTGTGACACCTGTGCTCTCAAGGTTACCCCCTTGCATAAAAACCAATAAAATATTCTAGATGCTTAACCCGATGACTGGAGTTAGCCTGGTCTTGATTGCTAGAACAATCGGCGATGGAACTGGAACCAGAATATGCTGGGCAACTCCCATCTCCTCCCACTCACCTTGCTTTGGGACCTTTCCTTTGTTAAAGGTAGCGATCCCTTCAAACACAAGGAAGGGAAGAAGGCAAGGACTCCGGGGAGCCTGAGTCCTGTCCTGCTTGCTCATTGACCCTCTGGTTATTCAAGACACAGGGGCTTGGTAGTTTGCAGCTGAAATTGCTGCTTAACCTTGATGACTGACAGGGAAATAAAATGTTCCCAGAAGCTAAAGCCAGTGTTTCAGGCTCATGCTGTCGGCCAGTGGGAGGAGCTTTAAAGGCTCTGAGAAGACACAGCACCACACAAAGAAGTCCTGAAGAGCAAATGGACGGTGAGGGACAGTCCCCAGGCAGGAGGGAGCAAGTCCTCAGGTGGCCTCCTGACTGGGAAGGCTTCTTTCAAATAGCGTTTGACTCTATTTATTTTCTTTAGAAGCCACTTTGAAGATACCAAAGTATAGCACAACAACTCTTGATAATCTCCTACCTCTTTTGTCTGTAACTCACTATTGTCTATTTGTTTTCCTGAGAAACTGTTTTGTAGATAACAATATGTAAAACAATAACCATTGATAATTTCCTACCATTTTGTCTGTAATTTGCTAAGTCCCCCCTATTATTATGTTATCCTTCTTTTACTCTTTAAAATAAAAAAATAAAAATAAAAAAAAACAAATAGCGTTTGAATTTCACCCATGTTATTGTCTATAACGAAATTGTCTGAATGAAAGTTTGATGTTCATTGCTGAGTAACTTTCAATTCTTTATCATTCAACTGCTGACAGACATTTGGGTTTTTACCGGTTCTGCCTATTACAGTTTCAGATGCCATGAATGTTCCTAAGTCCTTCCAGTGGAAATAGTGTGGCTTTTATTTCCTTACAGTTGCTCTAAAGAGTAGAAGAGTTTAATTGGGATAAAATTCAATGTGACTTTCTTCTTGGATTGTACTGTTCACACTTCTTCTGTTGAATATAAAATTTCCTCTCCTACCCAAAAGTCTCAAAGGCTTTTCCTAGAGCTTCCTTCTAGAAGTTTTATAGATCCACATTTGAAATTGTGGAAAACAGTAAGTTCTGTCTTTTCTATCAAACATGAATGTCTCCTTTGACTCTAGCCCACACAACATGGCCCTTCCTCAACACACTAAGTTCCAGAAAATGCCAGCTCAGGTCCAACCCTGGGAACACAGCTACAAATCGAAGATAGCTTATCACCAACCAAGGATTTTCTGGTCTCTACATCCCTCCCCTCTCTGCAATCCCTTCCCCTAAGTAGCCCCTCAGATTCCCCTTTCACCATCCTGGTTAGCCAGTTGGGGTAGACTGTGAACCTCCAAGCCAGCCCATGGGAAAGAGGTCAGCTGCTCCTCTTGTGTTAGGGATAAAAGGGGGCAACCCTGCTTTATCCTACATGCCTGCTTACGCCCTTCTGCAGAAGTAAAATTCCTTGTCAGGATTTCTTGATGTCAGTGCTTTACTATTAGCACCAAGAATGGCTTACTGCAAACAACATTCAGTGCAAAAATGCATTTTGAACAAATTACTCCCTACAAATAAAGTGAAGATCAAGACCCATTTTTCTAGCACCACTTATCTTATTTTAACTAATTTTATTTTTTGCAGGGCTGGGGATCAAACCCAGGACCCTCACAGGAGGCAAGCACTGAGCTACAGCCCCAGCCTTAGCACTGTTACACTTTTCCCCATTGACGTTTACTTCCTTGAAATTAATCAGCCGTGTAACTGTGGGCCAATATGCTTCAGGACTCCTGACCCTGTTCCATTTCTCTGTATTTTTTCCCTTAATGTCAGTGCAACCCTGTCTTGATTGCAACATCTGTACAGAGGGGCGATCTTTGGCCCTGGAAGAGGACCCAAAATGTCAGGACACATGACTGTTACCCCTCTACCTGTTCTCTCCTTTAACCACCTAAATACAGGAACGTTCTTTCCATATGAAGAACACACCTAACCCTTTCCTCCACCGCAAAGGTGACTTCATAGATTCAAGAAAAAAGGGCATGGGGACAGGAAGCAGTCTGCATAGTGACAGAGCTACCTATGGACCTTGGAGCATAGAGGCATGGCAGGCTCAGACCAATGAGCGCCCCGGCCTATGATCCCCCTCTGCCTCAGTCCTTGGTTTCCCCTGGAGTTTGACCTAAGCTACTCAGTGCTGAAGGCTTTCCTCAAGAGGTAGAGGAGCTCAAGCTTTGGAATGCAGCTGCCTGACCCCTGTCTTGCTGTTAGAGGATGCCAAGAAAGCAAGATCAGCTGTAGGGCTCCGTGCAGCAGCCTGAATGGATATGAAGGCCACAGGGGCATAACCCGCCAGCCTGAAGCCACCCTCCACCTCACACATACAGGCAGACTTCGTGCCTCACTCACCTTTCCTAAGCTTAAAGAGAGGAAAGTTCTTTCCGGTGTCGCCACCCCCAAGGCCAGGACACAGGCATGACACACGGACACTCTCCAAACATTTATTGGTTCAGTCTGAAATCTCCGAACTGCAAAATGGCCTCAAAACATCTTGGAGTGCCCCTGGATGCAGCCATAGGACCATGAGTGCGACCCATACTGTCACCTGACAGATGGACACATGTTGGTGTGCAGAAGACTTCAGCCAGCCCAGACACGGAGTGACACATGGAATCCCAGCCAGGCACCTGAGCAGGGACCAGGTTACACTTGCTTCTCACACTCACCAGTCACTCAAGTGCTGACCTCACTCAGGCTCAGGGCACAGCCTGACACCAGGGCCAGCTCTAGGGCTCACTCCACAGATAACGACATCTCAGCTTGTGCATGTTCTCGAACATGTCCATCTGGATGTCACCAAGCTCCACTGGCAGGATGCTGGGCATCTGACTGGGCCTCACCTCCTTCCCTAGGCACAGCATAGGCTGCTGTTCGCATACAGAGGAGGGAATACTATGCAGGTGGACCCTCTGCAGGCACACTCTCCTTGCTGTGCTCCACCGTGCAGTTGCCAGGGGCGAGGGGTCAAACGAGAACTTGAACACAGGCCATTGGAATGGAAGGCAGTCAGAGCAGAGGCCTAGGGGGATACTCAGAACCAGGGGGACCAGGTAGGGTGAACACAGGGTCACCACCATGCCAGGTGCAACAGCAGACACAGAAGCGGGATGCAAACCCCCATGCAGTGCACACAGGGCACATGACTTAGAATACGCTTGACCCACTCCTTGTACTGGATGACCTCCGTGTAGACAGCAGGAAA
>NW_004955420.1:25353935-25371172 GCF_000276665.1 Chinchilla lanigera | reverse complement strand
GGTGTGACACAGCACGGGGTCTCCGTCCCGGGTTTCCCAGGCTGCGCTGCATCCCCCGGGAGCACGAGGCAGCACCTATGGGGCCCCGGGCTGTTGTGGATGTCACAGGGCCCCTCATCTCAGCCCCGGGCAGCCTCCTCAGCCTGGGGCTTCAGCCTCAGAGGGCACAGCGAACTCAGGGCAGGCCCGCGGGGGTCTAGGGGGCGCGGCTACTCGCAACTGCAGAGCCCAGGAAGCCCAGACGCAGATGTGCCGCGGCCCCCAGGGACCCTGGACCCTGCTTCTGCAGGACGGCTTGTCCCCTCCAGCCCTGGCCCTCCCTCTGCCACTCCAGGCTGTCTCACCTGTACCCACAGTCCAGCCCACATCCCTGCTCAAGCTCCAACCTGGTGTCCACAGGGCAGCAGGTGCTGCTGTGTCCACAGGACACACAGAAGGTCCAGATGGCCTCCTCTGGGCCTTACCTGCAGGCGATGATTTGTCGCCCCTCCACTCAGTGACTGCGCATTAGAAACTGAGATCTCATGATGAACTCTGGCTTTTCTCTTTCACCCATGAGCTCAAACACTTTTCTCAAGATTTTGCATCTTAGCACATCTGCGAGGTTTTCAAGAATTGCAATCATCATCTTACTGCGGTAAACTAGAATATATGGCCACAGCATTTCTCATCTCCACCTATAAAGAAATCGAATTCATTTCTCATCTCACCGAACCTGAGCTGCCCGTAGGCCCCGCTTGAACTCACAGAACAGGCAGAAGGGAGCTGGGCCCCTTCTGAACCTAGGCATTGAGGCTCTGGCACATTCTGAATCCACCTGCTATAGCCTATCAGAGGAGGTGAGGCCTTTGCAGAAAAAGAGGCTCCGCTGCCTAGACCCCAGATACCTACCTGCTCAGCACATCAGCGGGGCCATCTGGGTCAGCCTGACCCTCAGGGAAACGCCACACACATGGACTGGCAGCAGGACACAGCTGAATCCTGTGGTGTCCAGCAGTTCTGTCTGATAGAGTCATAGCCAGCACTGATAGAACACCCGGCTCCCAGGGGAAATACCAGCTTGGTTTCTCAAAGTCTGTGTTCACAACATTCCCACTAACGAGCTAGCCTTCACCATGTCTGACACGTGCCTCTGTAAGACACCTCCGTGTGCCTGTAGTGCCAGGATGCTGTGCTCACGAGGAGAACACTGAAATTGTGCCTGTGTGAAGCTGCTCCAATGGGCCGCTCCAAACACACCTGTTTTCTCCTTGAGGCATACACAGCCTTCCTGCACTTGGGAGCACCAGAAGGCAGTTCGGCAGGACTCCTAGGACGCTTAGAAACTGCAGATCACCAGCAAAACACAAAAACTGCAAAGCCAGTAGCAGTAAAGAGATGGCAAGGAGGACACTAGATGACAAGTGGCAGGGTTGTGGTTTGTGTCTGGGTGTCCCCCCCGCAAAGCCTCATGCGGCCATGGGGCAGGCTTTTAGAGTTTGATTGCTTATGGGTGTGAGAGCTGCACCCGCCCTGGGGTGGATAGTTTGCATATATAAGGGAGAGGAAGAGAGTGCTTCTGGCCATTCTGCCCTGGTGTGTGCTTGTTGCTTTGCTGTGTTCTGCCCCCATCAGCTGTAGCCCTCTGCCATGTGCCACTATGCCTTGTAATCTGCCAAGTATGGACTGAAACCTCCATAAACTGTAATCAAAATAAACCTTTCCTTCCTTCATTTTGGGTGTAAAGTATTTTGTCCCAGCAACGAGAGAAAAGTAACCAAGACAGGCAGCTAAAGGAAACAGGCAAAGCATCAGACGTTTGGGCCCAATGACCCACAAATGGGCCAGATATCCCCAGGTTTCCACAGCTCCATGTGCTTCCATGATGACCCCCAAAACACTGAAATGTCAGGCTCCTGTTACACATTTTCTGCTCCTCACCCATGCATTTCTCAAGCCATGTCTCCTGGTCTCTTTGGAGGGCAAGGGTGTTTGAAGACCATTGTGTGGGCACGAGAAATGCTCAGAGATCTATGTCACTGGCTGTGGAGGATGACATTCTTTACTTTATCTTTCAAGGCATTACCTATTGGGGACTTCGGCCCTGACCAAGCCATATGAGTGATTCTGGAGGAAATCTAGCAAAAGCACTAATGTAAAAGGAAATGATAGCAGGACCTGTGTCCCTGTGGAAAGCAGCAGGACAACACTAGATGCTTTGCTGAGATATAACTGAAGAAATAACATGATGGCTATCTAAGTCAAGTCTTATTGCTGTGATAATTGAGTTGTATTTTCCTCTCCAACCCTGTTCATTATTCCTCCCATTGCCCCCGTTGCTGCTTTTTGTTTGTATCCCAATAAAAGGCTAAGAAGGATGGTAATACATACAGGCTTCAGTCCAACTGGCTGCAGCCCCCTGATCTCATAACTTTCTCACTCTTGTTTTTCTTTTAATTCATGGGCACCTCCTTCTCAGGACCTGTCAACCCCAACAGAAACGCAATAAATACCAACAACCGGCCCCATCAAGAATGAGCTTGGGTTGAGCTTGGGTCCGTTAGTTGGTTCAGTGTTTTGTTTTGTTTTCTTAAATTCCTAGGCCCAGTGGTTTTTTTGTTTTGTTTTGTTTTGTTTTTTTGCCAGGCAGGCACTTGTGCCACTGAGCTACATCCCTGGCCCTAGGCCCAGTGTTTTCACAAGAATTCATTGCTTGTCACTCAGGCCTCTCCTCCTGGAGTAATGGCTCTGCTGCAGACTACAGTTATATCTGGCCAAAAAGGCCCTCACCAAAGGGTCCTCCTCATGACAGCCTACAGCACTGGCCCACAAGTGGGCAGGAGACAAGAGCTAAGGCTGATCGGCAGCCACACCCGGGGGCTCGGAGACACTTGTCCGAAAGGGGGAAGAAGGGATCCACAGGCACAAGAGCATGCGCACACGGACACACGGAGCGAGCCTGCCCCGTCCTCCACATGCCCAGCCTTTAGCTCTCGGGGGAACGCCGGGCCACAACCGACACTGGCAGCAAGGAGCAGAACACAGTGTGTTAGTGCACCAAGCCCTGGCCACTTTCCTCGCACTCCCTGCTCCGGACTACAGAGGCCGCTAACCCGAGGCACCACTGCAGGCTGGTGGCTACATCACGCGGGTGGCTACCTCAGGATCGCAGGCAGCAGGACCCAGCAGCTCAGGACACACAGCCGACCCAAACATGGACAGACAGCCCCCTCCTCACTGTCTCTTCCTGGGTTTCATGGAGACCAAAAGTAACTTCCCTAGCTAAAAGGGAAAGCTGCATTTGACAGATCAACCAAGCAGGGACAACCCAGCCAAGCAGAGATGCAGACACACGGGGCACTGTCCAAATATTTATTCAGTTCACTCTGAAGTCTCCACACTCCAAAGCCACCGAACATAACTTGGGGTGCTCCTGAACACAGCTGCAAGGACTGTGCAAGGGGGAGCTGGTGTGCCCTAAGCTGTCTCCTGACACAGGGACACACCTTAGGGTGCAGGGCACCTCTGCCAGCCCCATGTGGAATCCCAGCCTGGCACCTGTGCAGGGACCTGGAGACGCCTGCTTCTCACTCTCACCAGTCGCCCAGCTGGATGACCTCACTCACGCTCAGGGCACAGCCTGACACATGGCCAGGTCCAGGGCTTGCTCCATGGCTGGGGACGTCTCTGCTTGCAGGCGTTCTCCAACATGTCCATCCCGGCGTCACCAGGCTCCCCCCGGCAGGATGCTGGGCCTTTACCGGGCCTCACCCCGTTCCCTCAGGCATAGCACAGCCTGGTGTGCACATGGTAGAAGCGGTGACCAGTACTCAGGGCCAGGACCCTTTGCAGGCCCAGTCTCCCTGCTCTGTACCACTGTGGACTCCCCCAGGGTGATGGCTCAAACCAGAACTTGAACACAGGGCACTGGAAGAGAAGCAGGACAGACAGGAGGCCTAGGGGGAGATGCCGGCCCACCAGAGAGAAGGCAGGGGGACCACCGGGTCACCAGGATGCCAGGTGCAGCAGCAGACACAGGCGTGGCATGAGGAGGCCTGCCGTGTCCCAGCGTATAGACTGACTCATTTGTCTCACCATCCAGTCCTTGTAGAAAGTGACATCTGTATAGACTCCTGGAAGTCCTCTGTGTCCACAGCCAACGCCCCAGCTCACAATGCCCGCCTGCATTTCATTAACTCCACAGACAAGGGGGCCCCCAGGGTCTCCCTGTGGAGAGGGAAAAGAACAAACTCTAGGAACAGAATTGGTGTCAGGCAGGCTGAACATGGGGCACACACGGGGCTTCCCCAGAAGCCAGCCACTGGGGGGCTCTGTGACTATGAGGAGATGTCCAAAGGGAACCTTATTAACAAATAAAAATTGTCTCTCTATTCAAACGTTCTCTTTTCCGGGCCAGGGCTATAGCTCAGTGGCATAAGCGCCTGCCTGGCAAGTGCAAGGTCCCGAGTTCGATTCCCAGTACCAAAAAAAAAAGTTCTCTTTTCCAAAGAACTCAACATAAACCAAGATAATGGACCCGAGGCAATGGGATGACAAGGACTAAACTGCTCACCCAAGTGCACTACGTGTGCCGAGGAAGGGGCTCTAAACAGGAATCCGAGCTCCTCCCCACTGATATCCACCGCCTTCCTGCACAGGGAATCTGCTGGACCAGTGCAGCGGGCTACGCCCTGGGGGCCATGGATCCAGGCTAGCCCAGGAGAGTCCTGCCCACTTGTCCTCCAGTCCCCATCTCTTACATATGGGGAAGGCTATGGGTAAAGGATAAACAAGGCCCTGCTGCCTGGAACCATGGGCCTTTGAGGCGACAAGTGCAGCGCAGTTCACCAAGGGGCCCCTGCACTGACCTGGCAGGCGTCCTTCCTTCGCCATAAGCACAAAGTCCACCTTCACTGACCACATTAACGAACACCTGCAAAACTTCCTGCAAGTCCTCACTGCATTTCTTAAGGTCAGCTATGTTCACCTCAGCCTCTTGAAGCTGAGTTGGTAGGTTACCTGGCAGGTCTATACAAAGAGAATTTAGGGATGAGCAGATTTGTGTGACTTCGACAGGATGAGAATGGCTGCGTGACCTGCTTGGGTCTCAGTACAGTGTCTGCCCAGAGGTGGATCCTTTTCTCATTGGCGCCTCTCCCTATCTGAGCCTGGAGGAAGTGGTCCCCTGCCTGCCTTTCATGTAGGAGAGTAGTAAACTCTAAACCAAGACAGCAGAAATGAGAGCAGCCCAGGGGAGGAAGCAAGTTTGGCCAGTCTGATAACAACGACCAAGCATGTGTCACCAAGTATAGCTAGTATGGTTGATAGGGTGTCCTGAGTATCAGGGCAGTTCTTTACTGTCCAGAGCAGGGTTACAGACCCAGAACCCAGTGGTGCCCCAAAGCAAGCAAATGAAGAGAAGATCCCAAGAGTACCACTGAGAGGTATCTGGCGTCTTCTGACAAACCGGAAGTGCCCTGTCTACCTAGGCAGTTGTTGCCAGGGAGGGTCAGCTTCAACTGGGTGACAGCTCATCACCCCAAGCTAAATGCACCCTACATACATTCCACCAAGCTGGGACTCGGATCCCCAGGCCTGAGAAACCAATCCAAATTCCTATGCAGTTATTCAGCAGCTCCCTACACCCTGCTAGAAAACCTGCCTCCCCTCAGCTGGGGACCGCGCCCAGGCCACTGGGTAGCCTCCTCCCAGACATGGGATCTCCTCTGCGTGGCTTCCTGTCTCACCGACTTCACGTGGTTTGCCCCATCCGGTCACCCAGCATGTTGTACCAACTTCTAACTGGAAGGACTTGGTGGGGAGGCACACCGGCTGGATGTGCGTGGAGTAATTCACAGGGAAGGACAGCAGCACCAGGGCGATGTCATTAAAGACTGCTCCCAAGATCACGTATTCTTGGTGGATAACGATGTCTCTGACCGGGACCACAACAGCTGTTGGGGCCTCATGCTTCAGGTGTGTGTCTCCCAGCTTCACGGTGTAGTCCAGAGTGCTGCAGAGGGAGCCTGAGGTCTACACACCTCCCCTGCCACCTGTCCTGTGCCACCGACCTGGATCATCATCACCCCCCCACTCCGTCCTCTGCCCTCCGGGCCTCCTCCTCTCCTGCGCCCCCACACTGGCTGGTGGTTCCCCTGGGAACAGGTTAGAAATGCAAATGCTCGGGACTCACCCCACCTGGAGCTGGCACCAAATCCAGCTGATGAGGAAGAGGACCCTCTGGGACCAGTCCCTGGTGACTAAAGGGTCCAAGCCAGGTCCACAAACACTCACGTGACTATGCAGTGTGCTGTGGTCATCACCCACCGGCTGCTGAGGGAGCCCCCACAGAGGTGTGTGCCCTCGGCCTGAGGCTGACTGGCCAGAGCCACCTCCGCTCCGCTGCCGGCTCTCCCCCGACTACCCTCCTCTGACCACAGGCTGCGGCAGATCAGTGAATGGACAGGGTTCAGGGTGCTAAGGCCGCGTCCCCTTCCCAGGGAGGCCCAGGCCATCTCTGGGTCCCTAAGACACCTCCTAGTACCGGCCCCACAGGCCAGGCTCCCTGAGCCCATGCCCTGCCAGAGCACCCTCAGGAGCAGGGACAGGGACCTCACCTTTGGGAAAGACCCTTGGTTCCATGATCACCGTGGGTGTGGTCATCAAGGATTTAGAGGAAAGGGGGTCACGCAGGGCAGGAGACATCTCGCCGTGTCTGAGGTCCTCTCCCACCTGGGGACTGAGAAGCAACAGCCAGATGAGCAGTGGCAGGGAGCCAGCGACCCACAACGCCGTGGCACCTCGAGGCCTTGTGTCGTCATCTGTGTGCCCCGTGTCACCCCCTCTTGGCAGCCCACACTCACCTGGGTTTGGATGAGGCAAGAAGAGGGCCTCACTGGCAGGTGACTGCGCCCCCTAGGGGAGGGGCCCTGTGCTCATTTGTGCTCCCAGCTCCCAGGTCTCCAGGCCCAGCCTCCCGACCCCTGGCGTCCCCCAGGAAGCCTCTGGCTCTAACTGGCGCAGGTCTTTCCCAAAGCTTCCTCTCCTGCCCAGCCAGCTCTGCCAGCCCTGCTTTCTGGGCATGTACACATGCACAGGGACCGCCAATCAGCACTGTGGGCTATGCCTCCCATCAGCACTCTGGGAGGCTGAAGTGGGAGGATCCCAAGTTCAGGCCTAGCTCCGGGCAATTTGAGGATTTAAGGAGACCCGGTTTCAACATAAAAATGTCTTTAGGGGCTGGGTTCAATCCCGTCTTAGAAAGTGCAAGAAAAAGAAAAGCAAACCAACCCTCAAGGCTATAAAATTAACACACACCAGAAGACAAGACGCTAAAAAGTCAGCACAGCCTTCCAAGCCCCTGCAGTCAGCAGAGATACCAAGATCCCAGAGGCCAGAGGAAAAGGCTTGTTAACATCAAGTCCACTGAGGAGGGGAGCGATCTGCCCAGCTCTAAAGCCGAAGGAGGAGCTTTCTCAGACGATACGGGGCACATTCTGAGTGGTAAGGAACAAACCACACGAGTACAACTAAGTGACCTCCGTGAGCAGAGTAACAACCACACCCTGGAAGACAGAGGTTTAGGATGTCTTTATGAACCTTAAGAATGTAGCTCAGCAGCACAAGCGCCTGCCTGGCAAGCACAAGGTCATGAGTTCGATTCCCGGTTCCAAAAGAAAAATTAAAAGCAAATAATACAATAAAACCTGACATCCCATTAAAAAGAAAAAAAAAGAATTTATTCGTGGGGACATCTCTGCCTACAGATGTTCTCCAACATATCAAGGTATCACCAGGCTCCCCTGGAAGGATGCTGGGCTTCTGGCTAGGCCTCACTTCCTTCCCTCAGGTACAGCACAGCCTGGTGTATGTGTGGTAGAAGCAGTGACCAGGCCCCTTTGCAGGCCCAGTCTCTGCTCTGTTCCATGTGGGGTCCCCAGGGGCATTGGGTCAACTGGAACTTGAACACAGGGCACTGGAAGGGAAGGGCTCAGAGGAGAGTCCTAAGGGGAGACTGGGAACCAGCAGGGAGCAGGCCAAGTGAAGCAGCAAATACATGGTGGGATGAGCAACACCACTGGATGCAAAGAAGCCGCCTGCTTCACTACAGTGATCAACCACTTGCAGTAGAACCCAGGGTCAGTGCATACCCCAGGGTGTCCTCTCGGCCACAGCCGGCTCCCAGCTCACACCACCCATCTGCACGCATGTTTTGTTAAGTTGAGAGACCACACCCTGTCCAGTCTCCCTCCACAGAGAGAAAAAAACAAATAGCAGGAGGTTACCATCGAGCACCTCAGAGAGAAAACAGGGCCTCCCTTTCAGAAGCACGGCCCAACACCTCCTCCAACCCCTCCTCCACTCCCGGCCCCTGCTTGTGCCTCGATGACACTTCTGAGATGACAAGAACAGGTCCTTAGCCCTGGGACCTCTCAGCCACTGTCCATGCTACTTCCTGAGGTTTGCTGTTCCCTACATGCTCTTCTCTTCCCTAGAAAAGTGCTCATCCGCTAGTACCTGGCCCCAAGGCTCCTCCTCTGGGGTGCAGATGGTGCAGAAGGCAGAGCACAGGCCCAGGAGTCACGGAGGTGCTCACAAGGGCACTGTGACTGTGACTTGGGTGCCCCCTTCCACATCTGGATAGGAGGCGGGCAACTGGGTCACAGGTTTGTAACTCAGGGAACAGAGATAATAAGGGTTGGTTTTTTTGGGGGGGGTGCATGCCACACAGGAGAACTCAGCCACTGCGACACAGATGGCAGTGACCACCCGCTTTCAACACCCTGTGCTGCCCCAGATAGTGGGGGTTGTTGCCTTAGAAGCACGGGCCAGGCCAGCACAGACCAAGGGTCTTCAGGAAGGGGAGACTAAGAAGCCAGGAAATAACTCAGGACTGAGCCTAAGACAGACCTGTGGACTGACCTGACCAACTCCTTTCTTTGGTCCTGTTAGCTGCAGTCCACCCCTTTCAGGACCAGCTTCCCAGTGGATGAAGTGCCTGCCGGAGCCTCCTGTGCACTCCTCAGAGTGGATGAGTTGTTGGCCCACCTCCTGCAGTGTCTGGGCCAGAAGCCCTTCTGCTGGAGGAGATCAGTAGTGTGCACATCTGCACTAGCAGCCAGCCGCCCTCAAGCACCCAGCATCCCTCTAAAGAAGGCAGGGTGGCGAGTATTGTCCTTATTTGACCCAAGAGGAAACCATTGTCCAAAACCAACATGGGAGAGGGTGGTGTAAAAGCAAGACCA
The DNA here is from genome assembly GCF_000276665.1 of Chinchilla lanigera. Lineage (NCBI taxonomy): Eukaryota > Metazoa > Chordata > Mammalia > Rodentia > Chinchillidae > Chinchilla > Chinchilla lanigera. Next base: position 25,361,948 of record NW_004955420.1, on the reverse strand, counting down.
ATACAGGAGAAGGAAAAATTGTTCAGACGAGGGAGCAGCAAGGCTGTATCAGCCTGAGAAACAACAACCAGCCGTGTGCCATTCTGTGAATCTGTAAGAATAATGACAGGATTTCCTGCGCATCAGTAAAGCGTGTTTACATCTAGAACAGGACCACAGGCTCTTGGACAGTGATCTGGCTTAGAGCTAAATCGTCCCCAAAGTCTCTATGTGCAAAAAGTGATTGGATCATGGGGCACTATACTTACCAGTGGATCCACCCATTGATAAGTTCATGGCTGAACCTTCTATTAGAAGGTAACACCTGCTTGGAAGTGGATCACTTGGAGGGTGACCTGGAAACATATATCCTTATCCTTTTTTCCTCCTTCTCTCTCTACTTCCTAGCTGTGATGGTAGGACCAACTGTCCTCCTCCATGCCCTTCTTCCATGCTCTTTCTACCAGGGAGCCAGCCAACCATGGATTGGACCCTCTGGAATCTGTGAGCCAAAAAACCCTGTCTTCCTTTAAATCGGGGGTGTTGGGTATTGTATCTCAATAATAAGAAAATGACTACTGCAGACAGTGCCAGGATCTGGCACCAGATCCAGCCTCTTCCCATGGGAGGAGGTCATGCAGTCTCCCTAGCAGAGGTCTTCTGACTCTGTCCACATGTCCAGAATCAGAGATCTCCCTACCCACCATGGCGGGTGCTTTTGGGGAGAAGCACTTCTGAATGGCAGACAGTTCACCACCCCCTGAGGAGAAATCCTCCTGGAGAGAACCCCATAGTCTCTGGCTGTCCCCAGGGAACCTAAAAATATCCAAACGTACCCAGCACAGTGCCCCATAAATTTGCCAAAGGAGACTTGGATGCTATACTTCTCTTGGCTGAATAACCAGCCTCTAAGAGAGAGGACTTTCCTAAATGACTGTCATCAAATGTTACTGTTGCAACAAATTCCTCAATACAATTTCTGGGGTCTTCCCAGCCAACCAAGAGCCACTACCCTGACTGCTGCTAAACTTCTCTTATCCACCAGCCAGGTAGCCCCCTCCCTCCCTTCAGCCTTCCTCTTCACCCCAGGCACACAGCTGCTCCCCTGTGCCAGAGTTCACTCCCGGCCTCCATGTCTTACTGCCTTCCTTGGTTTTGCTCTATCTGGTCACCCAGCCCCTGCTCCCCACTTTCACCCGGGCAGGTCTGGAGAGAGACACAGATGAGGTGGATGGAGGAGGTGAAACTCACAGGGTAGAGGAGCTGGAGAAGAGCAAGGTCATCCTCCATGGTGGCCGCTGTTGAGAATTCAGGATGGGTGATGATGTTCTGGGTGAGGATCACCACACTCATGCTTACTTTGTGGATACTGCAGTCTCCTGTCTTGACACTGTACCAGAACTGGCGGCAGGAGAGAGAAACCCGGCCATCATCCCTGTGTCCTTTGCCCTGCAGGCCTCCTAACCATGGGCCAAAGTGAATCTGGCACCTTTGGGGCACTACCTGACTGTACTGGCCACTTTCCCACCGCAGGGACACGATACTCCACATGGCCTACCTTACCGCACCACCCTCTCTGCTACCCGGTCTCCATCACCAGAGGCTCATTGCCTTCATCTCTTCCAAAGTGGTTTTTCTAGTAAGGACACCACCCCTGCCGAGCCCCTCCCCTTTCCACTGTGTTGGGTCTAGTTTTTGACTCTTTGCAGGGTAGTGGGAGCAGGGGGTGTATGAGAACCCTAGGATTCTGGGGCCCCTCATTTGAAGATGCAGTAAGCTGTGGTCAGCACCAGGAGAGACCCTCTACAGACGTGCCTGAGCCTGATCCTTGACAGGTTCCTGCCCAGGTATGAATTGCTGAATTACCATAGTGGTGGTGGTCTAACATGGCTAAAGCCCCAAACAACAGCTTATCTTCCCAATGACCAACCTCCTTTTTTTCTCCTCCCCTCAGCCTGGAGTACAACTTCCTCTTGCCCTTCCCGGGCACACAAAGAAACCCCTAATCAGCTCCTGATGCGTCACTAAGCCTGCCCTTAAGCTCCGCTCCTAGCCAGAGTCTTTATAAACCTCAGCTGCCTGGGTTAGCCCCAGAGGAGTCTGTTACTGGACGCTGCCCTCTCCTCTCCACACCATGTCCGGAGTAAAGGCCTTGTTTCTCTTCTTTGGGTCTTCTCTGCGCCAGAAGCCTAACAATCCTCAGGCTCACCTGCCCGTGCCACTTGGGGAGAGAACAGAGTCACCCCTGTGTCACCTGCACGCCCAAGGACACCCAGGGACAGGGGACACATGCCCTCTCAGCCCGATTGAACCCCACCCTTATTAGGTCACCTCTCAGCAGCACCTCCAAGTACAGGGGCGATGATCTGCGACCAGACCAGCAGCCAGACCAGCTGTCACAGCCTCGCGTCACCCCCTTGCGACGGCCTGTGGGGACCACAACCAGGCCATCCTGGAGCAGAGGCTCCCTCAGAGTGGGAAATGTGGCCTTCTTGGTCCCCTTGGTGCCCCTCAGACCCTCGTTCCAGACGTGTCTTGCCCTGGGGACCATGGGGTTGGGGACGATTGAAGAGGGGCATTTGGGATCTGTCCTCCAGAACCTTCCTTAACGAGTTCAGCCACCAGATCTAGATTTGGAGCCAGACATGTCACCCAGAAGGCCCCAAGAGGTTCCCCAAGAAAGCTGAAGAAACTGGACAGATGTCACCCAAAGAATAAATCTCCTGACTCATGTAGTAGAGAATGAATTTTCAGAACTAAAAAAAAAAAAAAAAAAGCCCGGCTAAGGGTTGTGAGTTCAGGCCCAGCCGGACCTACAAAGCTGGAGCGTGTCTCCAAAAACAGCCCCCGACAAAAGAAAAGAATCTTCAGGGCTAGTCAGTAGGTGGCACAGAAAAGACTTACTAGGTAGAATTTTGAAAGTACACCCCCAAGGAAAGGAAGTATGTACCCTCAAAAGGGAGAGAAGAACGGGGTGGCCTCAGCTGGGTATATTTATGGGGACTGCGGGTGGAGCTGTGTGGAATTTGGGAATCCTTGGACAGAGGGGATTCAATTTACAGATGAATGGTGAAGGAGGGGGCCTGATGGCCCGTCTTAAAGTGACAGCTAGCACAGTGACAGAGCTAGCCCACCCACAGGAAAAGGCCCATCTCACTGGCAGAAACCACACTCTACAGGTCAAAAAGGTCTATTTGCACATAAAAGGCAATGTCCAAGGCTTATTGTGTCTTTAAGAACCTTAAGAAATTTTTACAAGGTTTATGTCTTGAAGCTACAGTTTTCATTAAAAATACTTTTAAATTACAATTTTCCTTGTCTAGGGGCTGGGGATTTAGCTCAGCTGCAAAGCACCTGCCTGGCAAGTGCAAGGTCGTGAGTTCGATTCCCCGTACCAGAAGAAAAGACAAAAAAAAAAGTTTTCCTTGTCTCCTAGTCTACCTATCTTTATTTCAGTCTTCTGAGCGCCAGTCCTACCTACACACGTGGGACTTCAAACACTTCACCTGGACTCTTTGAAACTGGGACCTCAGCCCTGTTATGGTTGATACATTGTGTCAACTTGGGGAGTCTAGAGGTTTGGCTAAGTGACTCAGCAGGAAGCCAAGGTGCTTACTTTGTATACATCCTGAGCCTGTGGAAGAGGAGCGCATGGAGATTATGTGAGAGCTACACGCCCCCTCAGGTGGGGGTAGCCTGTTTACAATGTAAGGGAGGGAAAGAGGCTGCTTGCCGCCATTCCTCCCCTTTTGCTCTGGCTGTTTGCTGTTCAGCTGCCATTTCCCGCTTTGCTCTTGTTGCTTTGCTACCTTCTGCCTCAGAGCCAGCCAAGTATGGACTGAAACCTCCACAAACTGTAAGCTAAATAAACCTTTCCTTCCTTCATTTTGGGCATTGGGTATTTTGTCTCAGCAACGAGAGAAAAGTAACCAAGACAAGCCCTAAACCATATATGCACTTAGCCTCCCCTCCAGATAGCTGCTGATATCACTCCAGTGTCAGCCTGCCTGTGAACTATAGAGAGTAGCAGCTCACATAAAGGAGCAGGCTGCTCTTCTGTCTAAAGTTAGCCGCACCAGGGACGCCCATGAGTCCATCCCTCTTGTCCGCTGTGTCCCTAAGTCTGTGACGGTGGCTCTTCCTTTTGTGTCCATTGCCCAGGTGCATCTGCCAGGCCTCCCCAGCCTCTCTGAGTGTCACTGTCCCTGTGGAAGTTGGGGGACCCTGCAGCCACCACCCCTGACTTGAAGAGTGCTCCAGTTTTCCAAGATCAGAGGTCAACCACTACTACATCTTTTGAGCTCCCTGGTTCGTGTTCTGTGTCTGGGTGAAGGAGACATTCTCTAGGGCACCCCTGGAGGCAGAGGGTGGCCCAGCAGGTCAAATGTCAAGATCCACTCTGGTATTCCCCCTTCTAACTCTCTGCCTTCCTTTTCCTACTTTAAACAAGGAACTTCTCATGTATTACATTTGGTGGCCAAGTGTGGGCCACCGTGTGACTCGGGTTTAAAACAACCATGTAAACGTGTATAGGGATGACAGTGTTTTAGGCAGCTGAGTTAGATAGAAATATTACAGGCAGTCAGACAGGGCCCGGCCCTCAAAGGAGCCAGTGCAGAAGATGGGATACCTTACAAATGGAGAGATGGGCACTTCTACTGTGGGCCAGACCTCAAGACAAAAGATGAAACAAATGCGCGCACATACTTCCCTGGGGGTGGACATCAGGGATTGATATTCTAAATAGGTAACCATCACCCTGAAAAAGCCAGGAAAAGTCATCAACCCAAGCCCTACAGGAAAGGCCCCAGTTCTGTATTCAATGCCTGCTTGCTACATGACTCGCTTCCCCATTTGCTCTTGTTTAATCAATTTTACCTGAACAATTATACATGTCATCTTATTGGCTGACCATAGTTTTGTCCCACCCCATGCCCACCTTGCGATTTCCCATTTTTCCCCCACCTTGGACCCGCCTCACCTCACGGTTTTGCTCTATAAAATCCCTCAGAAGGGAATGGATGTCCTTGGCAACCCACTTGGGCCCCCTTCTATCCCTCTGTCAGACAGAAGCTTTCTTTCCCTCAATAAATATATTCTGCTCTTAACCTCCTTTGTTCTTAAAATTTATTCTTTGATTTTAGAGAACAGGAACTCATCCCAGATGTCTTTCAAGTTGGGAGTTTCTTTCCCCTATATCAAGAGAAATGTCATATACGGAAAATATTTAAATTTTTAAAAATTTATTACATTAAAAGACACATGGCCAGAACCCTTCTCCAAATCTGCCCCTTACTTCAGATACACTTATGTCACAATCCTTGCCACTTCTGAAGCAGTTCTTTAGTCCTTCTTGTCTTTACCGGTTGTGATCAAAATGATGGTGAATGCTGCTGCTGAGTGTCATCCCACAGAAAGGCAGGCTTGTGAAAGACATAATGCTGTGTCCCTATCCACCTTATTCACCACATCTGGCACCATGCAACCCCTGGTTCTTACCCAAAGTCAAAATGATCATGAAAAGTTATTATTTTGAATCAATTCAGGACACTGAGGCAGCCATTATTATAGAAAGCTAAGTGAGTTAGAAATATCATAGGCAGTCAGACAGGGCTGGGCCCTCAAAAAAAGCCAGTGCAGATAAATTAAAACTGTGGGTAGAGGCACAGTCATTAAAGGCCACACCTCTAAACAAAAGATAGAATGACTACAACTTCCCTTAGGGAGGAACAGCAGTGATTGATACTCAAAATAGGTATCCATCACCTTGGGTGAGGGACCGAAACCTCCCTTTCAGACCAAGTCCCTGCTTCGTCCAGGTACACTTGCTATGGGACTTGCTTCCCCATTTGATTCCCATTTACTCAATACTACCTAATCAATTGTGCTCATAATCTTACGGGCTCACCATAGTTTTGTCCCACCCCATCTTTACCTTGTGATTTCCCATTGGATCAATGTTACCGAAGCAGCTATACTTTTCACCTTATTAGCTGATTATAGTTTTTCCCACCTCATGGTTTTGCTCTAAAAGACTCCCTTGAGAAGCGTGGTCCTTGGCAACCCACTTGGGACCTCTTCTGTCTCTCTTAGACAGAAGCTCTCTTTCCCCAATGAATATAGCTTTCTTTCCCAACAAGCATTTTTTACTCTTAAGCTCTGTCATTCCTAGAATTCATTCTTCAATTTTAGAGAACACAAACTTGCCCTATATTTCCCTTACATTATTTGGATTACTTCTCAGTAGTATATCATCCCTATGTCATCTGGAGATCTTCCATTGAGATAACTGGATGCAGGTAAGAGTTTGCTTTTGTTTTATAGATCTGGATTGTGACTCATTTTGGTAATCAAAGCATCTTCATATTTTAAATTTTTATGTTATGTCTTTGTCCATTGCTTGTAATTGCTTATGCTTTGTCTCATGTACATTAAAATGATGATAAACTTAAGTTGAGAACACTGGAAGATTATGTTTCTTTAATAGGACATCTTATTGCTGTTTTAGACTTAGTTGCTGAATTTACTAACATTCTTTCTTTGACCTGGCTATTGCGGTTTGTTATCTCAGATGATAGCACTAGGAAAAAGTAATGTTAGATTACGTCCTAGTGGAGCTTGATATAAAATTCTGTAAAATGGGTCTTTTTATGCAATCTAGTCTATATTTAGCTCAGGCTTTTATCTGTCCCTTATAGAACTTTGACAAACAGTGGTCACTCTGCCAGCTAGTTAGATGCTTTTAGAGCAGCTGCCACTGTTAAAGCAGAGGAGAGGTTTCCCCAGCACCTTCTGGTGAATCCCCCTGAAGCCAATGGCCAATGGAATGTGGACCAGACAGGCAGCCGTGTTCCTTTCCAGAGACCAATCTCTGGTTGCGTGGACCCATGGAAACTGATGGGACAACTGAGGGGTCATGGCCAGGGCTACTGTCTGGAAGATACTCAAAGGTTCCTCAGTGACACCCGACTGGGTAACGAGCAGAACAATCTCCACTTATCTATCATCTCTACCTGCACAACTCAATGAAATGAGAGGTAACTCTCTCAACAATCTTCTGGTGTCCTCTGTCCCAGAGTGACCAGAGATAATGCTGGGTTAGAGCCCTTTCTTAAAGCCTCCACTGAGAGTTGAGCTACATGTTCAGACTTTTGTCTCTTTACTAGTAAGTTAGAAACCCCAGTTTTTCCCCAACTGGCTGAGAGTTAACTTTAGACCCCCTTGTTGTAGACCACTCCTCTCTCCAGAAATCACGCTGAGGCAGCTTGCAACTATTGCTTGCCTTTCACAGAGAAAAGCAGCTATCAAGGGAACAACTTACCTTTGTCCCTTACATATACTAAGAGTAAGAGAGAGATTTTAGTGAGCCTTTCTCTTCTTTCATGTGCACATAAGGGATGGATCAATGTATCTTTAGTAACATGTAAATTATGGTTGCTAGGTGATAGACGTAAGTTTAACCTGTGAGCTTTGCAGACATTGAAATTTTAGTATGGACTTGAAAAAGCATAGCCTCGTCTTGCTGCTAGGAAAGATTGCCTAGGTGATTAGGTAGATAACTTGACTCTATATATCTCTAGGGATAATGTCTCTTGCAGGCTGGGAGATGCTCCAGTCACTTTAAATTTGCCCTGGCTCTCTTTCAAGGAATTGGAAAGCAGTGGTTTAGATCTTTTGATTATTTTGATTATTGGTATACTAGCAATGCTTCCTTCTTTAAACCTGATTGTTATGGCTGAAATCAATTGTAACATGCTTTCGAAAACACCAGTGGGAATAAGATCACAAGTTTCCTGGGAATACAGGATCACACAGAGTATTGAAGTGGATACTCTGGCCCAGTTTTATCTTCTGGTCTCTCTCCAGATGGCAGCCACCTGCCCTGAAGTGGAATCAGCTTAGGGGATGCCTTGAGGGTACAGAAATCAAATAGAAATTAAAGGGATGCCAAATTTTTCCTTTTGCATTTCAGAATGAAGAGCGCAATGTCAAAACCTTTTACTCCTTTGGAATGTATTCTTTTTTTTTTTTTTT
>NW_004955420.1:25340627-25351915 GCF_000276665.1 Chinchilla lanigera | reverse complement strand
CTAGCCAGCCAGAAGGCTGGCGCTCCCCACCCGCAGCTCCCTGTGTGCCGGAAGCCCTGGAATGTATTCTTAAACATTGGAAGATGTTCAATCCTCACATTTTGAAAAAGAATAATTTAATATTTTTCTCCACCCACATATGGTCTACCTACCCTCTAGAACCAAAACGGAATACAGAGGGAAGTATTGATTATGATACTATTTCACAACTGGAATCATACTGTAAGAAGGAAGGAAAATGGTCAGAACTGCCTTATGTTCAGACTTCCTTTGCATTAAGAAATAATCCTTACTTGTGTTCAAAATGTAAATATAAGCCATATGAAAACCAGACACCTCCCGCCTTTAAGGCGTCCACTATCGCTGAGTCTGAGGCTACTCCTCCTTGACATTTGGAACTTGAGGGGGAGGTTTCCAAGACAACTTTAATCAAAGACATGTCCACTATCACTGAGTCTGAGGCATTCCCTACTTGGCCTTCCAGTCCTAGTGGTGGGGCTTCTAGACCAGCTGTAATCAAAGCCGCTACATGGTTGTATCCATCCTTAGCTGATTTTGTCCAGGCTCCTCAAGGACAATATCCCTTATAGGAAGTAAATGGAGAATTTGGAACTAATCCCATTCATGTGCCCTTTTCCCTCAGTGATCTAAAACAGATCAAACTAGATCTAGGAAAGTTTTCACACAACCCTGATGAGTACATTGAGGTCTTTAGAGGACTCACTCAGACCTATGTACTAGACTGGAAAGATGTAATGCTACTCTTAGATCAAACATTGACTTCTAATGAGAGACAAGTGGCATTACAAGCTGCTATTGCATCTGGGGATGAATATCATGTTATTAATTTTAGAAGGGCAGAAGACAGGGAGTCAAGGGAACAACCAGTTCCTACTGCAGCCCAAGCAGTCCCTACCCAAGACCCCTACTGGCCTAGCAGCCAGACAGGAACTTGGAGTAGGAGGCATCTTCAGACATGTATTCTTTTTTGTTGTTGTTTTGTTTTTCTTCCTGTACCAGGAATCGAACTCACGACTTTGTGCTTGCCATGCAGGCGCTTTGCCACTGAGCTAAATCCCCAGCCTCCAGACATGTATTCTTGAAGGTCTGAGATGGACGAGAACTAAGCCCTTCCATTATCTTAAATTGTCAACTATTTAACAGGAGAAAAATGAAAGCCCACCTCCCTTCTTAGATTGTTTACAAGAGGCATTGCTACAACCCCAGCTCCTGGTTCAATAGAAGGACAGATTATTCTTAAAAAGTTTATTAGCCAGTCAGCCTCGGATATTAGGAAAAAACTACAAAAGATGACTTTTGCTCCAGATAGCTCACTTGATACTTTAGTGAGAATTGGCTTCTCAGTATTTTATAATTGAGACCAGGAGGAGACCAAGGGGAGAAAATAAAGAGATCAAGAGGAAGTGACTGCCTTGGTTTCGGCCTTAAAAGGAACGGGCCCTGAGTCTGATTCTCAAGGCTCCAAGAAGGGCTCCATGACTAAATCCATCTGCTACTGCTGCCAAAAGCCAGGGCACCTTAAAAGAAACTGCAATGAAAAGCCCCCTGGGCCATACCCTTACTGAAAAAGTGACCACTGGAAGTTGGACTGCTCCCTGAGGTGGAAACCGAAGGGATCAGACCCATCTTACCAGCTGGTCCCGCAAGGCTGAAGGGCGCTGGGACACTCTCTGCCTGCTCCCTCTGGCCAGACTGTCATCTCCACAGAGGAGACCCTGGTAATTATGAATATAGAGGGAAAAGAAGCCAGCCTACTGCCGCACGCTGGCATGTGTCTCTCATTCCTTCTTTTCGACCCTGGCCTTCCTTCCGTCATACCTCAGTAAAAGGAATTTCTCCCCACTGGAGAAGAAGTAACCTGTTATTTCTCACAGCTCTTTGGCTGTAACTGGGAAGGCTTTCTCTTCACTCATTCCTTTTTAATTATGCCTGGAAGTCCAACTCACCTCCTGGTTAGAGGTATCTTATCTTGCTTGAATACAGTAATATACATGCACCCAGGTCAGGTATACTGCCTCCACCCCTTGGAGACGGAAATAGATCCTGAAGTATGGGCAACTAAAGGTAAAATAGGTAGGGCAATGAGAGCTACTCCAGTGCAGATACATTCAAAGATCCTATTATTTTTCCTTACCAAAGACAATACCCTCTAAGGCCTGATGCTAAGAGAGGAATATTGCCTATAATTGATAACTTCAGGACACAAGGTTCACTTGAATGCTCTAACAGTCTGATACTCTGATTTTGGAAGTTCAAGAACCCAATGGAAATGGAGGTTGGCACAGGACCTTAAATCGATAAATGAAGCAGTAGTGCCAGTCTACCCAGTGGTACCTAATCCATACACTCTCCTTTCTCAGATCTCGGGAGATGCCAATTGGTTTTCAGTGTTAGATTTTAAAGATGCCTTCTTTTGTTTTCCTTTGCATACAAATTCCCAGTTTCTTTTTGCTTTTGAAAATCCTCATGACCAGACCTCTTACTTGATGTGGACTGTGTTTCCTCAAAAATTCAGAGACAGTCCTCCTTGTTTTGGGCAAGTGGTTTCCCATGACTTGGCCTGTTTTGAGTTTTCCCAGGTCATAGTCTTACATTACACAGATGATATACTGTTATATGCACCATCAGAAGAGTTCTCTAGCCAAGGCACTCAAGCTCTGCTGAATTTTCTAGCAGACAGGAGCTATAAGGTTTCTAGATGTAAGGCACAGCTTTGCAGACTTGAAGTAAAATATTTAGGCCTTACCATCCAAGGGAACCCAAAGACTGGGATAAGAAAGAATTAAGCCAATTCTTTCCTGCCCACAGCCCAAGACTCCAAAATAGCTAAGGGGATTTCTAGGAATTACAGGCTTTTGTCGCCTTTGGATACCCAGATATGGTGAGATTGTACTACCTCTCTATCAGCTTACGAATGAAACCCAAAAGACAGATACCCATATTTTAACCTGGGAACCTGATTCCCAGACTACATTCCAGAAGCTTAAACACGTGCTTCTAAATGGCCCAGCACTGAGCTTACCAACAGGACATCATTTCAGTCTGTATGCTGATGAAAAGCAGGACATGGCTTTGGGAGTGTTTATGCAGGACCAGGGATCTGCTCAATATCCTGTTGGGCATCTGAGTCATGAATTAGACATTGTAGCAAAGGAATGGCCTGTAGGCCTTGGAGCTGTGGCTGCAGTGTCATTCCTGGTACCGGAGGCATCCAAGCTGACTTCAGGTAAAGAGCTCACTGTATATACACCTCACAGTGTAGCAGGACTTCTTTCTTCCAAAGGGAGCCTGTGGCTATCAGATAACTGAATTCTTTTTTTTTTTGTTTGTTTGTTTGTTTTTGTTTTTTTTCCCGGTACCAGGAATCAAACTCACAACCTTGCACTTGCCGGGCAGGCGCTGCGCCGCTGAGCTAAATCCCCAGCCCCTGGATAACGGAATTGTTAAATACCAGTTTCTACTTCTAGAAGGACCAGCCATTGAAATAGAGACATGTTCCTCCTTAAACCCTGCCACTTTTCTATCAGAAAAGGAGGAAATTGAGGCTGAAAGACATGACTACAACCAGATAATTCTCCATACATACACAGCCAGGGAAAACCTGTCAGACATGCCCCTTCTGACCCTGATTTGACCTCTTGTGTGACGGGACAAGAAAGGCAGCTAGCAGAACTCAGAGCTCTGACCAGGGCTTTACAACCCATTGAAGGACAGAAAGTGAATATTTATACCAATTTAAAGTACGCTTCCCGAGTGTGGAGGCACATGCCTGTAGTCCTAGCAAAAGCAAGAGGATTGCCATGAGTTCAAGACCAGTCTGAACTACACAGCAAGACCTGGTCTCAAAATACAATAAATAAATAGATAAATAAATATAAAGTATGCTTTCCTACTATCACACACCCACACAGCTATATGAAAAGAAAGAAATTATCTAACAGCCAATCGATCTCTGATAAAGTACCATAAAGAGATAGATGAATTTTTATTATCTGTCTATATGCCCTCTAAAGTGGCAGTAATTCACTGTAGAGGACACAAAAGCATTGATGAAATATCTCGAGATAATCAACTGACTGATGCAGCAGCAAAAGAAGCTTCTTGAGGGCCTCCCTGCAGGTCTCCGTAATCTGGGAAGCATCCCTTGATCATTCTCGGCCCAAACAGTCTTAGTCAGAAATCAAATGGGCTCTCTCCCATGGATGTCCATTCCTTCCATCAGGACAGTTACAGTCAGATGCTGGTAAATTGCTCCTTCTTGGTGCTAGTCAATAAAATATTATGAAGTCTTTATATCACACCTTTCACATGGGGAGAGACAAGACCCAGCAGATGGCCTCAAAGCTATTCATAGGAAAGGGACTTTCTCAGATAATGCAACAGATAGGCCATGTGAGCTCTGACTAAAGAAAAATCCTCTTAACCAGACCATAGCCACTCCAGGCATGCAGGTACATGGTAAATACCTCAGAGAAGACTGGCAGCTCAATTTCACTCATATGCCAAAGGGTAAGGGACCCCAATACCTATTGCTCTGGGTAGATACTTTCACAAACTGCATTGAGGCCTTTCCTTGTAGAACAGAAAAGGCACAAGTGGTAATAAAGGTTTTGGTCTCAGAAATCATCCCCAGATTTAGACTTCCTAAGAGTTTACAGAGTGATAATGGGCCTTTTAAAGCAACAGTCACACAAAATGTCTTCCAGGTGCTGAGCATTCTCTATCACCTCCATTGTACATGGAGGCCATGGTCATTGGCAAAGGTAGAAAAAAATGAATGAAACCCTAAAGAGACATCTTCACAAAATGGCTCAGGAAACTCACCTACAATGGTCTCACTAAATATCTTTAGCTCTTATCAAAGAGAGAAATACACCTCAAATTCTAGGACACAGTGCCCTTGAAGTGCTTTCCAGACACCCTTTTCTCACTAATGCTTTTCTCTTCAATAGAGAAACAGATACCTTCCTGAAGAATGTCCCCTCACTGCCTAAATTCCAACAGACTCTTCAACAGCTAACAGAAGCTCAGCCTAAAGAGAAGGGAAATCCCATATTCCACCCCTAGAAGTTTAGTACTGGTAAAGTCTCTCCCTTCATCATCTCCTTCCCTAGAACCACTTGAGTAGGACCACACACTGTGATCTTGTCAACTCCATCAGCTGTCAAGGTAGCTGGTCTGGACCCCTGGATACACCACACCCCACTCAAGCCCTGTGAACTGGAAGCTGTTGAGTGTAAGCAACCATCCAAATACTCCTGTGAACCCATAGAAGACTTGAAATTCTTGTTCAAAGAGAAAACAAAATCTTCACATAAGTCATCTAAGATGTTACTCTTAGCCCTTCTACTAATTACTTTACCACTTAAAGGACAGTGAGTGCAGTTCCCAATGTGGGCACAGGAGTATCAAGGGTTGTTACAACAAATATCTTGCTCCTGTTGTCGAGTACATCAGGACTTCCTTGGTGGATGTCCCACTTCAAGGAGATGATTGGAATAAGTTACAAGACTATATCGATGAGTCACAAAAAATTTCAGGGGTTCTTAGTTTAGCCCACTGTTACAAGATAACTGACTGGCCTATAAACCAACTCTTAAAGATCCTGGACATAATCAAATTTTTTCTAACAGTGCCACTGAAGCCTCTTTACAAGTACTAGTAAAATCCCAATTAAGTAAAAATAAAGAGTCCTATCCCGAGGGCCAACAACCATAAATATCAAGATGGCTATTTTCAGATATGAGGTGATTATATGCTTTTAATCCCCACTGTAGGACATCTGAGTGAAAAGGTCCCCTTATATTGGCAACAGAAAAATCACCCCTACTCTCATTGGCCTAACTCTACTAGTTACATGGTATGGACATGCCCCAAACAGTGTATACACACCATAACTTTACAGGTCAAAGACTGGTTTGAGACAGATTGACTTAATCACCCTAGAATTAAGTGGGGAGCTCTCAATGGCACTCATTGGTCCTGTGGAACCAACTTGTGGCCCTGGCTGTCACCTGGATGGATAGGGAGATGCACACTGGGACTTGCACAATTACAAGGCAGGAGTGTCAAAAGTATTGATAAACCTGCAAACTTATCCCATCTGTGACATCAATGGTCTAGAACTGGTTTAATCATTTGGCTTCTATCTCTATCCCTTTCCTAGGATTAGAGGATGTCATATGGTCATTGAGGCCTTAACTAACTATACTCAGCAGACCTTAAATGACACTATGACTGGTCTCTCTCTCCTGAATGAAGAAGTAAAGTTAATGAGGCAAGCCATCCTCCAAAACAGGATTACATTAAACATTCTAACAGCAGCACAGGGGGTACTTGTGCAATTGTGAAAGCTGAATGTTGTGTGTACATTCCTGATCCTTCTGCTAATATCTCAACAGCTGTTCAAGACATTAAACAACAGGTTAATGTCATGTGGGATTCTGAAATTCCCTGGATCTTCTCCTTACCCTCTTTGTGGGAGGCTATTACTAGCTCTTCCCAGTGGAAACTTTTGTTGACTGTATTCATAATAAACTTGTTGATCTTATTATTTGGCCCATGCATACTTAACTATTTATTTGGCTTTGTCTCCTCCAGACTTAAGGCTATATACCCCTTCCCAAAGAGAATGCCTAGTGTCTATCAAGGGCATTTAGATAGACCCTCTGAGGAGTATCTCTGACTACAAATCACAACTATGACCTCTTCAGACTGAAGTAGCCAAAACAGTCATCACTTCTCATCCCCTCAAGGTAGTTAGGGCTCAAGGCTCAAGGGGGGAATATTATAGACAGATGAGTTAGAAATATCATAGGCAGTCAGACAGGGCTGGGCCCTCAAAAGAAGCCAGTGCAGATAAACTAAAACTGTGGGTAGAGGCACAGTCATTAAAGGCCACATCTCTAAACAAAAGATAGAATGACTACACCTTCCCTTAGGGAGGGACAGCAGTGATTGGTACTCAAAATAGGTATCCATCACCTTGGGTGGGGGACTGAAACCTCCCTTTCAGACCAAGTCCCTGCTTCGTCCAGGTACACTTGCTATGGGACTTGCTTCCCCATTTGATTCCCATTTACTCAATACTACCTAATCAATTGTGCTCATAATCTTACTGGTTCACCATAGTTTTGTCCCACCCCATCTTTACCTTGTGATTTCCCATTGGATCAATGTTACTGAAACAGCTATACTTGTCACCTTACTAGTTGATTATAGTTTTTCCCACCTCATGGTTTTGCTCTAAAAGACTCCCTTGAGAAGTGTGGTCCTTGGCAACCCACTTGGGACCTCTTCTGTCTCTCTTAGACAGAAGCTCTCTTTCCCCAATAAATATTTTTTATTCTTAAGCTCTGTTGTTCCTATAATTCATTCTTCAGTTTTAGAGAACATAAACTTGGCATATATTTCCCTCATATTATTTGAATTCTTTGGTGATCATATAACATTCCTATATCACCATGATGGCACAACTAAAGACACCCAGGAAAGAGGCCTTCCAGAGCTGCTCCAGAAAGTAGCATGAACCATGGGATAAGGGTGTTTAAAGCAAGTAGGGGTGAGGGAGATCCATGGCAGTGTGTCTTTTACTCTATTTTTTAAAGAATTTTAACATGCACCATATTTTTTTATCATACCATGTAGATTCACCCTTATCTACCTGATCCAGCAAACTGAACCCAAGGCCCTTCCCACATACAGTTCCACAGAGGTGGCTTCTGCCATGTACTTTGAGTTACACACTGCCACCAGTTTGGAGATTGTTTTGGGGCTCTGGTCAGCCCAAGACAGTCCAAGGGACAGCTGGTGCCACCCTCCGGGCTTCCTCCCATTGGACAGACTCATGTAGTAGCATCTGGTAGGGAGATGGTCTTGTTTTCCACAGCCAGTGAAGTCACTGTGATCGTGTTAGATACCAAAGGTACTGATATAAGACCTCCAAATGATATAAGGAAAATAGTGTAACTCCCAACCCGCTAGATGTCAGATATACTGAGTTTGTGCTCCCCAAAATCAAAGAATGAATTCTAAGGAATAATGGAAGTTAAGATCAGAAAAACTTATTGGGAGAGATAGCTCCTAAGAGACAGGAAGGGACCCAGAAAATGGCTTGCCAATAAACCCACTTCTCGAAGGAAGTTTTATAAAGCAATATCATGAGGTGGGTACAAAATCATTAGGTGGGTACAGGGTGGGACAAAGCTATGATCAACCAATAAGATTACAAATATAGCCACTTAGGTAATATTGACCCAATGAGGAAGCAAGTCACATAGCAAGTGTACATGGGAAGAACAAAAAACTTTTTTGGAAGAGATGAGTCAGGAGATCCTGGTCACCCACCCAGCTGACTGATGACCATGTAGACTTTATTAGATGGGGTAATATAGATTAGTATATTGTTTATCCCTCCAGGAGGTATGTAGGCCTAGTCATTCCATCTTTACCTTGCGGCCTGGCCTTCAACAAATGTGCCTTCAGCCACAGTTGTAATGTGTTCTTATCTTCTGCATTGACTCCTTCAAGGGCCCAGCTCTGTCTAACTGCCTGTAATCTTTCTACCTAATTTAGCTGTTTGTAATGGTACCACAGCCCTGACTGTTTTCCTGAGGACATGATATTTCCTTACATCAAAGAAAATGTTAATGCACATCTGGAAACACATCAAAGGAAGAGTTTCACCAGGAGGTCAGCCTCTAGGGAAGCTACAGAAGACACCCACCTGGACAGCACTGTGCTGATCCCTGAGGCATCTGGGAATGGAGTAGGTGACCTATAGCAGGTGACCCAGGCTGTGGTAGATAATGAGTGCCCGTAGGTAGCCCCAGACGTGGCACAAGAACATGGTAGGGATGCATGTGCATGGAAATGGTTTTCACAGCTAGACCCTTGAAGCAGCGCTCTTTGCAGATATAGTTCCAACAGTCAGGAAGGAGAGAGAAGCTGCATGAAGGTGTACATCTGTTTTCAGAGAGGGCAGAGGCATAGAAACTGTTTGGGCTTTCTATGGGGGGCAGTAATCTTGAGGTAAACAGCACTGCATGGTCTACAGATGAGGACAAAACTGAAAGGGTGGTTGTTAAGGGAGACCTCTGCTTCTCAGGGCATCCTGTTAATGTGTGACTTTATCCTCATGGTAAATGTAACTTGTACAAGCACATTCATGTATGCCAGCATATGTATGTATGCTCAAATTAATTTCCATGGGCACACAAGTGGAAAAAAGTCTTTAGTTCAGTGGAAAGGAAACTTTTCTAATGCTTTTTATATATAGTAATTGCCTGAGACCATAATTCTGATCCTTATTGAGGGCGAAATGTAGTTGTTAGAATAAATTGCTAAAAGACATCTCAAATGTGTTGTGTTCATCAAGCTGTGTAGCATAATAGGAAGCTAGTTTTGGGAAATTATTTGGAAGCTTTGTTATTTTAAAGACTGGAAGCACTTCAGAAACATTCCTAATAATAGTTCACTGCCCCTGTCTAATTGTGAGTTAGATTAAAAACAGCTGTATTTCATATATATCTCCTTGTATACTGTATCAGTGAGTGCTTTGTAGAGAAATAAGTTTAATGCAAGATATACAAATACAGTGTGTTGTAGTCGAGGTTTGCAAGGGGAGCAATTTAATACAAGACACATACTTTATACAATTATTTATAATAGTTACCCAAAGAGTCATATAAAAAGAGAGTGCAGTTAATCTGTCCACACACTAAAAACAAAAAGAACCCAGCTGAGAGCCTGGATCCCATGGCAATGTCCTGCATGAGTCCAGCTGAAGATCTAGAGCCTATAATAATACCTTCTACAGGTCCAACTGGAGGCCAAGAGCCCACGACAATTTCTCACACGGGCTGTTCCAAGGATCTGCACTGGGAAGGCCCAAAGGTCAGTGGTGGAAGCTAGAAAGTCTGTGCCAGCAGGAAGAAGGATCTAGACTAACAGGCTGAGGGATCTGCTCTGGAGCCAGGAAGTGACACTCAAAGTAAGGACCAGAGCTCCCCCAAAAGGTACCACAGTCATCCTCAGCAACAATGAGGTCCCAAACTCCTCCAATGATAAAAATAGCCAAGTCCATATCAGGAAAGCCAGCATAACAAGCTCCCTCAGGAGAACCGATAGCCCCCGACAGCTCCCTAACAGCACCTCTTCTTCTCCAGTTCTTCTTTTTATTGTGTTGGCAACAATCCTCAGGTGGGCCTTCCACATCCAGCACCGCACTGGTTCAGTTCAGCTGGGTGTTACAAGTTGACCACCAGTTGTCAGTTCACCACACAGTGGTACCTTGATTCACAAACTTTACTTGTTCTACTGACATAGGAGGTAGAGCATGGCAAAGCTGGCTAGAGAAATGGATAGGACCTGTCAATCGCAAGATCCCATGCCAGATGATTCTCAGTATCCTGCATGTAGGAGTTCTCACAGACTCCTGTAAGATGTGCACGGGAAAAAGGAGATCAGACGCCACAAGGCACCTGCTATTGTCACTCTTCACAGCAGCCCACTCTGCATCTCCTGGAAACAGAAGTACACTTTTATTTTTGCTTTTATCCTTTTTTTCGTTGCACCCAAATTGGCTCTACAGAGCTAATTCTTCCCTCACACCTTCACCCCTCATTTCTCAAATAAACTTTTGGCACCATTTTTTGCTCATCTCATCCAATTCTTGGTTTGAGGCCAAATGGACCTGGGATATTTTAAATTGACGAGCCATTTTTAAGGGAAGTACCCGACACACACTAGGATTTTGGAAAAGATGGCCACATTTGTGTTTCTGTGGGAAAGATGACCACAGTTGTATTTGTCACTCAATACAGAGTTTGCAAACAAAAACAAATTTTTGCCCAATGCTTTTGTTTGGGAGCCAAACTGTTTGCAAACAAAAGGATTCATGCAGTGAGGTACCACTGTATATATAAGAATTTACAAGATTGGCTCTCTGCATGCTGGAGACCCAAAGAATCCAGTAGAAAGCCTGAGCTCACTACAGTGTCCTGTGTGAGTCCATATCAGAGGCCAGAGGGTCTGCAATGGAAGGCTGAGAAATCTGCACTGGAAGCCAGGAGACAACATCTCGACTGGTTGTGGTGGTAGACAGAGAACTGCCATGCCCTTATAACATAACCTCCTTGGAGGAAGTTGTGACAGTGTCACTAAAGTGGAGAGGAACAGCCTCATAGACTGAGAGGCACTACATCTGTTGGGAAGGGAGGGTCAACATGACTGGGCAAAGGTATCCTAAATCTATCCAGATGTGCACC
>NW_004955420.1:25325684-25340440 GCF_000276665.1 Chinchilla lanigera | reverse complement strand
TGTGCCACCACGCCCGGCTCTCAGATGTGCACCATTTAAATGTTCAGGATTTCACTCTTTCTCAATCTATCCTCTAACTTTTAAGCAACAGTTTTAATGAAGCTGCTAATTCTATTTATGTTAAAATTCACCTGCCCAAAAGATCAGACCCTACATCTTATTTTCAATTACGTCTATTCCTGGAAAATCACAGAAGCTGTTAATCCAAGAAACTAAACTTTGGGATTGCCATTTTCTTTTTAAACTTCTTCCATTGAGTAATAAATAACCACCCCTCAGCAGTTCTTGGAGTCTTCATTTCCTTGGTAATGTCTATGGTGGCAGTCAGTTGACCTTTCATAGGTGAAAGGCAGACTGGGGCCTAGTGGAAAACTCTAGAACTTCCAGGAGCTGCAAACTCGAGGCAAATTTGCATCCTTTTGCAGGAATTTCTCCTACTTTCCTCAGCTGTTATAAGAAAGATTAGAGGCAGGTCAAGAGATCAAAGAAAGCCTTGCATATACTGCAGTCTTTGCAGAAGTGTAGCCTGGATCCTTCTACTCTGTTTCCCAATCACAACCGCCCCCCCCAAAAAAAAACTCAGAAGAGGAAAGAGCAGAAAACATTGTCACCTTCAGGTCAAAGGTCAAAGCCCATTGTAGCTGGATGAAGAGAATATAAAATTACTTCTACCTCTGGGGAAGGAACAGGAAGCTGTTCTGGAACAGACCTTTAAAGAGCCTCTACTCTGGGAGACAGGAAGATCACTGAGAAGGCCCCACCTTGAAAGCCTGCATCTGCATAAGGGTGGATTTGAACAGGAACAACAAACAAAACCCCAACTTCTCCACTCTAGCAGGCTAGCAGGTGTCCAGGAACAAGTAACAGCTGGAAGAGAGAGTAAAAGCACAGACAGACATCCTCCCTAAGGCATAAACATAAAAGGAAGACCAATAGCTGAGAGTGGAACAGACATAGACAAAAACTCTCCAACCATAATGCTAGAAGAATTTGAAGTCTGTGCTTATACAGGGTAACCATAGCAACAACAAAACCTGATTTGAACCTCTTAATGTCTCCACCTAGAGAAAGGCATGCCTATTTGTGGGCATAGTGTTTAATTAGGACTTGACCAGCTTTCTCAAGATGAATTGCTTTCAATCAAAAATGACAAGACACACAATGAAACAAAAAGTAAACAACACTATTAAGGCACAAACCAAACTCAGCTAGGACATGGATTTTGGAACTATCATAATAGTGCAGAGATCTTATAATGTGATGATGAATACATTTGTAGGCTCTAGTTCACAGGACAACAAACAATTTGTAAAGTTCCATATAGCAAACATCTTAGGATTTATAAACCATGAGGCAAAATTGAAGATATTATGTAGGTTTTTGTATAACAAGGAAATTTTCCACAAATGTGTAGTGTAAACACTAACTGAATACAATCTCTTGTGATACAAGTCTACTAATAAAAAGAAAAGAATTATTTGGTGGGGTGAGAATAATATTTTACTCAATGTTCAATTTGGCATTTTCTATTGCTAAAACCAATTGCAAATTTTATGCTAATGGTGAGCTATAATGATATTTTATGCATTTAATCTTCAAAAACATGTTTTTATGCAGATAGGAACTGCCAAATGCTGATACTAATCCATTTACATACAGCTTGATTAAACATGTTCTTCACTTAGAAGGCAATCACTAAATTCTATGAGATTCTTCTCTTGATATTTGCATTTTAACATGTCAATACAATGCACACTAATTATTTCCATTGAAGTTTAGGTAGAGGCCCCTCAGTTACACAGTTAAGTGGATTTTGAAATATCTAAGTTTCCTTTGATGCCAGGTGTGGCTGTGCACACCTGTAATCCCAGCACTTAGGAGGCTGTGGCAGAAAGATAGCAATTTCAAGGCCAGATATATTCTGTAAATTCAAGGGAAAATACAAAAAGTTTAAATAACTCTAAATACTGATGATAAAATATATTATCTTAAAATTCTGTTAGGCGTGGTGGTGCACGCCTGTAATCCTATCACTCAGAAGGCTGAAGCAGGAGGATTGCCATGAGTTTGAGGGCCAGCCTGGGCTACATAGTGACTTCAAGGCCAGCCTGGACTACATAGCAAGACTCTATCACAAAAACCAAAAAAAAAAAAAAAATCTATTAGTATGAAGAAATAGGAAAAGATAAATAAGAGATAGAACCAATAGAAAACAACCAGTAAGATAGATTTTAATGTAAGCAAAATGATACTTCATTAAATGTTCTCTTAAATATATTCATATTGTATTATGTGAATGGAAACATAGCAACAATCAGACTGGATCTCTTAAAAAAAAAAAAACAAGATTCAACTATACGCTCACTTTAAATGTAAACACGTAGGTAGGCTACAGGGTAAAGGATAGAACATTATAAACAATAGAAATACTATTCAAAAGAAGGAGTGGTTATATTACCATCAGGTCAGATAAGTATCAGAACAAAGAATATTATCAGGGATAAGCAGAAACATTTATTACACAATGATAAAAAGATCCATGCAGCAAAAAGTCAATATCCTAAATGATGTACCTAAACATATCTAATAAGAGATCTTTAAGAATACATGGAACAAATGAGGCATAGTGGTGCATGATTGTAGTCCCAGATTCTGCAAGACTGAAGTAGGAGGATCACAAGTTCGAGCCCAGCCTGGCCAACTTAGTGACTTAGTAAGACCCTGTCACAAAATTTAAAAAAAAAAAAAAAAAAAAAATTAGGGTTGTAATTCATTGTAAAGGCCCTGACTTTAATCTGTAGTACCACAAAATAAATAAATAAGACTATAGTTAGAATCTGAAGCTTCAACATGTTTTTCTCATTAATTGATAAAACAAGTACATGGAGAGCCTATAAGTACATGTAGGATCTGTAAAAAGCTGTGAACAAACTAGACCTATAATTTACGTTTATAGACTATGCCACCCTAGCAATAGGAGAATGCAGTTATTTTCAAACATGAATAAAACATGCACCATGACAGCATAAAACAAACAGCGTTAAACAAACAGCAACAAATTTAAAAGAATTGAAGCCACACATAATATGATCATAAAAGCATTAAATTAGAAATCAATAGAAAAATACCTTGGAAAATGCCACTTGTCTGGGTGTTTTTGTTTTGTTTTTGCTGTACTTGAATTGAACCAAGGGCTCGTGTATGTGAGGATTACTGTGGGCAAGTGCGGCCAGGAAGGGGCTCTTCCTGTGACTTCAGCTAGGAGCAGCAGGCTGATGATGTCTGTCTTCTCCCAGGGCCAAGTGCTCTCAGGGTACAGGAGGCTTCCCAGGAGGACTGGAGCCCGCTCACCTCTGCTTGAGGGACAGAGGCCCCGTGGAAAGCAGAGCAGGCTGAGAATCTTCAGGTCTCCACTGCCCACAGGGGACAGGTTCCATCTTGGGAGAGACAAGGACCACAATTTGGGCACAGTTTGAGTGGTCCCCCAAGATTCTTGTGCTGGAAGTGTGGCCCTCCCCCGCCCAGTGTGGCAGCGCTGAGGTGGCAAAACCTTTAAGAGGGTAGGCCTAGTGGAAGAGGGTGATTCCCTTGGAAAGATTAATTTAGTACTTGTGGAAAACCCCATGAGTTCTCAGACAGCAAGTCATCCTAAAGACAGAGCATGGCCCCAAGCCTCTGGCTTCCCTGTCACACCCTGCGGCCCTAACAGGACACAATCTGCCACCTTGTGATGTAGTCAGGTAACAGGAACTTGGAAGCTGGACCTGCAGATGCCTAGTTGGTGGAAAAGCAGGGTCAAGCTGGCATCTTCGCTCTTGTTTTCTGCCTATCTTCTTTATTACCTTAGAATGTGGATCAGATCCCTGCTCAGCTGTGCACATATCCACGTTATCTCTTAAGGAGGGTCTGCCCAAAACCTGGTAGTACAAGGTTTCTTACAGGTTTCCGTTTATCTAGCCTATCTCATCCTGCTTCAAGACCGAGGACACCGGGAGATGAATAACTAAAAGGTGTTTTCAAGATTCTCAGGGACAGTCAACGGCCAGTTTTGGGAGCATCCTCTTCCAGGCTCCACAGAGCAGCGCCTAAAAGTCTCCAGTCATTGTACTAAGCCAGCAGTCACCTCAGACTCCAGGAAACCTCCCCATGATGCGGTCACCCTCATAACCAGGAACAATCATGTCACCAGAACGTGGTTGTTGCCTGAAGCCACCACAGGTCTTGAGATAACGATCAACTGGCTGACTACCTGGGCCACTGTGCAATCCCCAGGTATGCCAAGCCCCAACCCTTGCTTTTTTCCCTGTTCGTACAAAACCTCCAAGTTTCTGTCAGCCCCTCAAAAACAGACCTTGGACTTCCTTATCTGTCCTTCGCCATGTGGTCATGCCAATGAGAAGTATTCCTAGTCAGACAGGGATTACACACCTGCAATCCCATCCCTCAGGAGACTGAGGTGGAAGAACCATGAGTTCAAGGCCAACCTGGACTACATAGTAAGGCTGTTTTTAAAAAAAGACTGTTTTAAAAAAAGAATAGAGAAAAAGCTCTTTTCCTCTCTTTCACTACTCGTTTCCTCCACTGTCATGCTGGGGCAAGAGGCTTTTGACTTAAAACTTCAGTAAGAGCCAAAGGCCTTCCAGAGCGAGCACTATGCTCTTGAATCTCCAGAACTATGAGATAAATAAACCTCTCTGCTTTATAAAGAACCCAGCATCACTTTCTTATAGCAGTAAAAGATGGATGGATACAGCAAGTAAGAAGACAGATAACCACCATCCCCTCCCCAGTGCTCACTCCTGAATAGGGTTTCACTCCAGTAGAAGCAGGCTGCCTTCCCCATACCCAGATATGCTACAATGGCATCAGCGTTCTGCCCTGGATGATGGGCAAGTTGCAAGGACAAGTCGCCTTCAATTTGCAGGGTATTATTAAAAACAGTGGAGGGCATCTTGGTTAGCACCTGAGAGAGGATTCATGTCTCCACTGAGACTAGCAGCAAAAGGTGAAATAGCAACCCAAGCATGTGCTTAGCAAAAAAACCAGTGAAACAAAAAACCAAGAAAAGTCCTCCTGTGGCTATGCTTATCCCTAAGGGTCTAGAACACTGTGTGTGTAGTAGGTTGCACCACTCAAAAGTAATGAGAGTCAAAATTGAGGAAGCTTTCAATGTGTTTCCTCAAGGGCACTAGGATTAAGGGTGTGAGTGTTACCTGCCCTAAGTAGCCTGGATAAGATATAAGGGATAGAAAGTGCTGTGGTAATCTCTTATTGTTCTGCTACCTTCTGCCCATCATGAGCTGTTTCTCCTCTGTGATGCTTGTCTAGCATGCCACCCTGCCTTGGAGCCAGCAAATTATGGACTGAAACCTCTACAGACTGTGAGCTAAATAAACTCTTTTGCCCCTTTAACCTTTGGGTGTTGGATATTTTGTCTCAGTAATGAGAAAAGTAGCTAAGACGTAATTTGGCCCCAGAGAAGTAGGGTTGTCGCTGCGACTATTTTACCTGACCGTGTGGTTCAGGAGCCTTTGGAAATGGCTTATAGGAAGAGTTCAGAAAGGTTCAGAGATCCTGGATGAAAAAGTAGAGCTGGAATTCCTTAGGTTGTACTTGGTGAGAGATTATGCTCAGGGTTCAGAAGGCCAGAAGGCTGATAGAAACCCTGCCAGTAAAGATCAGGCTTGGGAGGTTTCTGCTGGGAAGGACTGCATTGGCTGTTGGCCTCCAGACGATGTGTGTTATGCCCTCAGAGAAAGTTTGTCTGCATTTTGCTCATGCCTGAGACTAAGACTAAGGGCATCAGACTAATTAATCTGGCAGAAGAAATTTCGAGGCAGTCTAATGTTGAAACAGTGGCATGGCTACTGTTGGGGGTTTTTAGCGAGATTTGTGTTGAGAATCAAGCTCAAAGAGCCCAGCAGAATGATTTAAAAATTTTTGAGTTTGGCCAGAAGGGAAGCTTCAGTAAAGTTGCAGCCTGCAAAGATGGAACAGAGGAACAATTGGTTGCTGAAAAGGCCAGCCAAAAAAAGTCAAGTATTTCTGAAGACAACAGAAAAGATGGCCTGAAGACATCCCAGGAACCAGCAGGACTCCAGTCTCTGAAGTCTCAGAGTTGCAAAGGTGCAAGACTTTGCTTTAAGAAGAGAACCCCTAGAATACTATGTTCCAGAATGGCCACAACCTATGAGTTGTTCCTTGGGACTTGGTTCATAGGCACTCATCTCCTACAACCAAGTGGGAAGGAAGCCTGGCTACTTCAGCTAGCAGCAGACCTTGGCATCATCCATGTGGTGCTGGTTTTAGGCACATGCAGAATGCAAAAGTTGTGGGGTTAGGAAGGCTTCCACCCAGATTTCAGAAAAAGGCCTGGGAGGCCAGGCAGCTTGCCCCTGAAAGGGCAGTGTGGAAAGCTGTGAAAGTGAAGACAAAGGTACAATGGAGACCCCAGACATTTTGAGAAGCAAGGAAAGTGGATCATCTGAGGAAAACTGCAAGGAAGGAGCAGAGTGGACCCAAGAGAGAAACCATGGGAGGTACAACCATATGGGAGGTACAACCACCAGCAGTGCTGTGCGGTTGGAGCCACACAAGCCCTTTGGAGTTCAAAACTTGTCACAAATTGCTAGAGGTGCTGGAAGTAGAACTGCAGGATTTAATGTTCACTCTGCTAGATTTTGGTCTTGCTTTGTTCCTATGCCTTGCTATCCCCTGTTTGTAACTTTTGGTATGGAAATGACTATCTTGTGCCATTGAATATTGGAAGTGTTTAACTTTCTTTTCATCTGTACAGGTACTTGAAGCTAAGAGTTTGCCTTAAATCTCAGAGGAAACTTTGGACTTGGACTTTTCACCAATGCTGAAACTATTAGGACTCTGGCAATTCTAAAAGATGAACTAATCACCCTTTGCATAAAGGGATATGTATGACTCTTTAGGAGACCAGGGGTGGAACATTACAGCTTGTGTCTAGATGTTCCCCCAAAGCCTCATGTAGTCATAAGTGGGGTTTTTCAGAGGTGGCTGGATCTGGCATGTGTGATTCTGGGATTGATTCATGAGGCAATGCCAGGATTAAAGACACTAGGATTAAGGGTGTGAGTGCTACCGGCCCTAAGTAGCCTGGATAAGGTATAAGGGATAGAAAGAGCTCTAGTCATCCCTTGCTTGCTTGCTTGCTTGCTTGCTTGCTTTGCTACCTTCTGCCCACCAATGAGTAGCTTATGCTCAATGAACAGCTTATGCTCACCCAGGAATGGACTCTAGACTTCCAGACTAACATACATGAAAATAAGAAAGGGGGGCTTTGGGAGGGGTAAGGGCTGAAATGTGGAAGATAAGTAGACTTCACAAAACATTTCACCCAAATCACTCCACAAACAACTGACCAAACCAGCAATAAAACAGCACAACTCAGAGGGGAGGAAGGCAGGAACCAGCATCTGGATTCACTACATTATATTATCTGAGATGTCTTTTTTCAGTGAAAAAAATTATAACTTACAGAGAAAGAGGAGAGTTTGACTACTTCGTGGGGCAGGAGAGTAGTAACAGAAACTAGCTTTGAGAAGCCCTGTGTGTTAGCCATAGAAGACAAAGACTTCAAAAAAGGCACTTTATGAATGTTAAAAGAACTAAAAAACAGCATATTTAAAAGATTAAAGGTAGATATAATACCATTGACTCATCAAATATATAAACTATTTGGCAGTGCTGAAGATTGAACCCAGGGTCTTCATACTGAGTTACACTCCCAGCCTTCCGGCCTTCCTTCCTTCATTCATCCATGCATGGCTGCATTTGTTCAGAGACAGGGTCTCTCTCAGGCCCTGATTCACTCAGGCTGGGCTTCAATTTGTAATCTGGCCTCAGCCAACCAGAGTGCTAAGATTACAAGCCCAGTTAAATTTTTAAAAAAAATTAAAGAGAAATTATTTGGAAAGAACCAAACAAAACCAAACAAATATGCATTAAAAACTGAAATGAGAAATTCATGAGACAACCTCAACAGAGTTAAATTGGGTCAGTAAATTTGAAGAGAGTTCATTGAAGACTTTTGCAATCTGAATAAACAAAAAATAAAAGTAGAATGTAGAAAAATGAACAGAGCCACTGAGAAATATGGAGCCCCACGACACATACAAACATATGCAAAGTGGGAGTACCACAAAGAAAAAGGAGACAGAAAGTACATCCAGAAATAATGGCTAAAAACTTCCTAAATTTGTTTTTTAGAATATTACACCTCCAACGAACCCAGTGAATTTCATATAGGATAAACTCAAAGAAATCTGCCCCACACTGTGTAGTCAAAATGTTGAAAAAAAAAAAAAAATTGAAGGCCGCAAGAGAAAAATGACTCAACACATACAAGAAACCAGAATAAAATTAACATCTGAGATTTTTATGGGGAAAAATATTTTGAACCGGAAGCCAATGGAGCAACTTATTTAAGATGCTGAAAGAAAAACTGTCCAGCCAAAATGTTAAATCCAACAAAGCTGCTTTTCAGAAATGAAGATGAAGAAAATAGAGACCTTGCTACCAGCTTCACAGAAATAAAAAGTATGAAAAGGAAACACAATGAACAATTATACACCAGTGAAACAGGTAACCAAGATGAAACGGACCAAATTCCTAAAAACACATAATCTAACAAAACTGAATCTTTTAGAAATAGAACTCTGAATAGACCCAGAAGTAGTAGGGAGATTGAGTCAGTAACCAAAAATTTCTTAATGACGAAAAACTCTAAGCCAGATGGCTTCACTGGTAAATGCTATCAAATATTTCAAGAAGAGTTCACACTGGTGCTCAAAGTCTCCCAAACAACTGAGGAGGGGGTGATGCTTCCTCGCGCACCCAGTAAGTCAGTACAGTGCTACCCTGTTACCAAAGTCAACACAGACACTAATACTAAAAAATTACAGATGCATGTCTCTTATGAATATTGATGCAAAAATCGAGCAAACAAAATTGAAAAGGAGTTATTCATCATGACTACATGAGACTTATTCTCAAAGTATGAGAACAATTCAACGTGAAAATCAACTTGGGCAATACACTGTGTTAACATAATGAAGGGGAAAGTGATGGTATCAACTGAGGCAGAAAAGCTTTTGAGAAAATTTAACATTTTCTCATGATAAAAAAAATTCAATAGCCAGGCATGGTGGTGCATGCCTGTAATCCCAGCACTCGGGAGGCTGAGGCAGGAGGATTGTTGCCAGTTCAAGGCCAGCCTGGGCTACAAAGTGAGCTCAAGGCCAGCCTGAACTGCATAGCAAGACCCCGTCTCAAAAAGACTAAAATAAATAAATAAATAAATAAATAATAAAAAAAATCAATAAACAAGAAATAGGAAGACACCTCCTCAACAATGTAAAGCCACAAGTCAAAAACCAACATAACATCACACTTAATGGTGATGGACCGAAACTTCTTCCCTAACTTAGGAAGAGGATATGGAGGCTCATTTCACCACTTCTACCCAATATAGGACTAGAAGCTCTGGTCAGAGCAATTAGACAAGAGAAAAAAAATAGACATCCAAACTGGAAAGAAAGAAGCAAAACTATTTGTAGATGGCATGAACTTACATGTAGAAAATCCTAAAGATCCCATGCCAAAAAAAAAAAAAAGAAAGAAAAAAAATCTGTGAAAGCTGAAAAACAAATTCAAAAAAGTTGTAGAATACAAAATTAACTAAAACAGGTTGCATTTTTATATACCAACACTGAACAATCAAAAGGAATTTAAGAGTATAATTCCACCTATGATACCATCAAAAGGAGTTAAAATATATTGGTACAAATTTAACCAATGTTATGAAGCAAACTACACAATATTGTTTCAAGAAATTACTGCTGGGTGTGGTGGCACACGCCTGTAATCCCAGCACTCAGGAGGCTGAGGCAGAAGGATTGTTGTGAGTTCGAGACCAGCCTGGGCTACAATGTGAGCTCAAGGACAGCCTGAACTGCATAGTGAGACCCTGTCTCCAAAAGACCAAAAAAAGAAAGAAAGAAAGAAAGAAATTAAAGAAGACTTAAGTAAATGGAAATACACCCCATGTTGATGGATTAATAGTTTTAAAACAATGATACCCATCTTTGCACAGTGGCAGTACCATAGCCAATAAGATTTATTAAAGGAACAATTATTGCTAATTGAAACAATGATACCCAAAGCAATCTAGATATTCAATGCAATTGCTACCAAAATTCCAATGTCTTCTTTTGTAAAAATAGAAAAACCCATTCTAAAATATATGTGTGGAATCTCACGTGCCCCATATAGCTAAAACAATCTTGAAAAAGTGAATAAAGTTGGAATACTCATACTTTCCAATTTCAAAACTTACTACAAAGCTACACTAATCAAAATAGCATGGTACTGGCATAATGGTGGACACACAGACCAATGACATAGGATAGGAAACCCAGAAACAAACCTTCTCATATATAGCAAATGGTTTTCAACACAAGTGTAAAAGCATTCAATGAGGAAAAGATATTCATTTCAAAAAACAGTACTGGGGAGCCAGGGATATAGCTCAGTGGCAAAAGTGTCTGCCTGGCAAGCGCAAGGTCCTGAGTTCGATTCTTGGTACCAAAAAAAAAAAAAAAATAGTACTGGGAAAACTGGATATTCACATGGAAACATACAAGTTTATATCCTTACCTTATACCACATATAAAAACAATGTAAAATAGATTTTGTAAAACCCATGTAAGATATAAAATTCTTTGAAGAAAACATAGAGAATATCTTCAGAACATTGAATTTGACAATGATTTATTGGATAGGACATAAATACAGTCATGAAAGAAAAAAAATAGATAAATTGGATTCCATAAAAATAAGTTTTCTGCTACAAAGGATATTATTAAGAGAGTAAAAAGGTAACCCACAGAATGGAAAAAATATTTGAAAATCATACACAGTACCTGACAAGAGATTAATATCTAGAATATATAAAGGGCTCCTGCCACTCCAGAAGACCACCTAATTCTAAAAATGGGCAAAGAAATTAAATAGATATTTCTCCAAAGAAGGTACATAAATGACCAGTAAACACATGAAAAGATGTTCTACATAACTAGTTAGTAGGAAAATGTAAACGAAAACCACAATAAGATAACACCTCACATCCCCTAAGATGGTTAACAGAAATAAACAAGCTGGGCATGGTGGCATGCGCTGTAGTTCTTGCTACTTGGGAGGCTGAGACAGGAAGATCAATTAAGTTCATGAGTTTGAGAGCAGCTCACCCAACAAAGTGAGACCCTGACAAAAAAAGAAAAAAGAAGGAAGAAAGGAAAGGAAAGAGAGGAGAGAGAAAGAGAAGAGAGAGAAAGAGAAGGAGGGAAGGAGGGAAGGAGGGAAGGAGAGAGGTAGGCAGGAAGGGAGAATATAAAACCAAATAAATATAAGACTATTTAACCAACATGTACAGGAGCACCTTGCAGTACAGAGAAGGTGGGGACAGACCACGGAGCACAGAAGCTCAACAGGGCTGGGTGGGGAAGGGAGTGGCACTCCTCCGCTCTGCCACCCTGTCCCCCCAGTCGAGACTGGCTCAGAACAGGAGGGGCTTGCTTGTCCCTTTGGAAAAGGGGCAACAGAAGCCCCAGGCAGCCTACTGCCCGCAAGGGACCCTTCAAGTCTTTGCTCCCAGGTATCCCTGCAATCCTCACAGGCCCTGAGCCCCATGAGGAGCTACCTGCAGTGACAGAGCAGCGTTTTTCCAGGGATGCCACAGCAGACCAGGCCGCCACTGTGGGCTGCCAGGGTCACTGTGAGAGCACCTTCCAGCCAGAGCCAGTGGCAACTGCATGTCCCACACCCGCACTGTGCTGCAGTGTCTCAGAGCCTCGGCCCAAGGGAACAGCTGTGACCCTGGCATGTGACCCCACATGGCGCACTTTGCCTCCCAGGAATGTAGGCACAGCTGGGACATCAGAGCAGTGCCATACCCCTTGGTGTGCAGACTGGCCCAGCTTCCTGCTTCTGGGAAGTCTGCATGGCCACAGACCCCGTATCACAAACACTGCACCCTCAGCCAAGGGGTACAGTGGGCACAGCTGATTGGGTTAATATCGCAGTTAGCCAGGAGTGGTGATGTGTGCTCATAATCCCAGCTAGTCAGGAGACTGAGGCAGGAGGATTGCTTGAGCCCAGGAATTTGGGGCAGCCTAGGCAATATAGCAAAATTCCATTTCATAAAAAAAACAAAACTGGGCATGCTAGTGCATGCCTGCAATCTCAGTACTTGGGAAGCTGAGGCAGGAAAATCACAAGTTCAAGATCAGCCGGGACCACGTAGCAAGACACTGTATCAAAACATCATTTTTTTTTAAAAAAGCAACCATTCCCACTCACAATAATTACTAATACAATAAAATACCTAGGAGCAAATTTAACCAAAGAGGTAAGAGATCTCTATACTGAAAACTGTAAGAAGATACAAATAAATGAAAAGATAGCCAATGTTCATGGATTGGAAGAATAATAATATTAAAATGTCCACACTGCCCAAAACAATTACAGACAGATTCAATGCAATCCCTATCAAAATACTGATGACAGTCTTTATAGAAGTAGGGAAAAAAAATCCTGAAATTTGTATGAAATCTCAAAAGACACTGAATAGTGAAAAAGTCAACAATAGCCGTTCCTGAGCAAAAAGAACAAAGCTGGAAGCATCATACTATCTGTGGTGAAAATAAACTACAAATCTGTATTAACTAAAACAGCACGATACAGACAGGAATACTGGCACATGCTGTAATACCAGCTACTTGGAGGTTGAGGCAGGAGGACTGCAAGTCTGAGGCCATCCTGGACCACTCAGTGAGACCGTGTCTCAAAAAAATTTTTTTAAGGCTGGGGTTGTAGATCAGTGGTAGAGCCTAGTATGTGTGAGGTCCTGGGTGCAGTCCCCAACACACATACACACAAGCGTGAAACTTGTGGCTTAAAACACACAAATAGGCTAAAAATAGGCTAATGGGGGCTGGGGATATAGCTCAGTGGCACAACCGCCTGCCTGGCAAGCACAAGGTCCTGAGTTCAATTCCCAGTACAAAAAAAAAAAAAAAAAAAAAATAGGCTAATTGGAACAGAAAAGAGAACCTGGAAATAAATCCACATGTAGAAATAAAGAGTTGGAAGAGATGAATTGCCACATGCAGATGAGTGAGATTAGACCCTTATCTCTCACCTTATCAGGAGAATAACTCAAAATGGACTAAAGTCTTAATGAAAGAGGATGAGAAAAGGGATTAAGACCTCAAATTATGAAACTAGTAGGAGGAAACATGAGGGTGAAACTCCACAACAGTTGACTAGGCGATGATTTTGGACCTAACCTCAAAGCGCAGGCTACAAAGGCAAAAACAGGCGAATGGAATTACATCAAATAAAAAAGCCTCCCCACAGAAAGGAAACCATCAAGAGAGGGAAGAAATGGGCTGCAGCAGGGAAAATGGATGCAGACTGCACCTCTGACGAAGGGATATCGCCCCAGACAGGCAAGGAGCTCAAACAACTCAAGAGCAAGAAAATAAATAACACTATTGTGAAACAGCAAGAGACCTAAGCAGGCATTTCTCAAAGGAAGACGGACAAATGTCTGTCAGGTTCATCCAACATTGCTAATTATCAGGGAAATGAAAACCAAAACCACTAAGAGGTGTCACCCACACTGTTGGGATGACTGTTGTCAGAAAGACAGAAGATGGTAAGTGTTGTGGAGAAAGGGAGCCCCTACCCTCTGCTGCTGGGAATGTACATGAGCACCACCGCTATGGAAAACAGTACAGAAGGAACCCAGAAACGTTAAAGGCTACCACATATCCAGCAAGCTCTTCCATATCCAGAGGAGAGGAACTCAGTATGTCAAAAGATATCTTAATACCCGTATTTCTGTATTATTATTCACATGGGCCAACCCATGGACTCAGATACAGAGCCATGGATGAATGGGTAGAGACAATGTGGTCTATACATACACAATGTATGTATAATGGAGCTATATGTGTATGTATACATACACAATATTTAATATGAGAGCCTGGCTTGATGGAGCACACCTATAAGCCCAGCACTCGGGAGGCTGAGGCAGGAGGATCACTACGAGTTGAAGGCCAACCTGGGCAACCTAGTTAGTGAGTTCAAGACCAGCCTGAACTACATAGGAAGACCCTGTCTCAGCCATCAAAGGATGAAATCCTCCACAATATGGATGAACCGCAGAACAGTATGGTAAATGAAATAAATCAAACACAGAACCTCAAATATCACATGGTTTCTCTTACATGAGGAACTCAAACCATATATAAAGAGCAAAATAAAAGATAGATAATAGGAAGCAGGGGGGCTGGGGATTTAGCTCAGCGGCAAAGCACCTGCCTGGCAAGCGCAAGGTCGTGAGTTCAGTTCCAGGTACCTGAGAAAAAACAAAAAACAAAAAAAAGAAAAAAAATAGGAAGCAGGGAGATAGGTCTTTGTCAAAGGGGAAGGGGATCAAGAGCTGGAGGGAGGGAAAGGGGATGAGAAAATGGATTAAGAGTTGTTATGTGCATGGACCAACTCCCCAGAATGAATAAATACATTACATACTACAAACAAACATGTGCTAGTAAAGAAATAAAATAAATAATTTTTAAAAGATATACATAAGAGGGCTGGGATTTAGCTCAGTGGCACAGCACCTGCCTAGCAAGCATGAGGTCCTGAGTTTGATTGCT
>NW_004955420.1:25315689-25325359 GCF_000276665.1 Chinchilla lanigera | reverse complement strand
AAAAAAAAAAAAGATGGCACTGTCTCACTACCTCATAGAACAGAACAGAATGGCAGTTACCAGTCTTGGGTGGCTAGGGAGAAGAGTAGAGGGGAAAGGTTGGTCAAAGGAAATATGATCATAGTTAGATAGTCGGCACCATGGCTTAGATCTACAATGTCCCCCCAAAGCCTCAGTGTATTGAAGACTATAAATTCCAGTGCAGCAATGCTCAGGGTGGAGCTTTGGGAAAGTGATTGACCCACAAAGGCTCTAAGTTCATCAGAGGCGATCACTGATGAGATCACACTTTTTCTGGGTACCGGAAATTGAACTCGGAACCTCACGCTTGCCAGGCAGGCGTGATTCCACTGAGCTATATTCCCGGGCTCGCACTTTGTTCATCGAGCTCACACTTTGATGGCATCACGAGGAGGTGAAAGAAATAGGAGGTGGGGCAGGGGACCGTGGAGGTGACCTTGGGAACTATATCTGATCCCTCTCTTCTGGTCTGGCTCTAACATCTCTCCGCTTCCTGGCTCCCGTGAGGTGAGCAGCCCTCTTCCACCATGCCCTTCTGCCATGGTGTCTCTGCCTGGCCGCAGGCCTGCTAAATGGTGGCAGCCCCCACTGAAACCTCCGAAACCGTGAGTCAGAATAAACCTTCCCTCCTTTAAGTTGTTTATCTCAGGTATTTTGTCACAGTGGTGAAAAGTTGGCTAATACAGGAGGGGAGCAAAAGTACAGAGTGGGCAAAAAGGCATAGAGACAGAAAATAGATAAACGATTCCCTGGGGCCAAGTGGCAGGGGAGGGCAGGTTCGGAGAAGACAGAGAGCAGGGAGAGAGGGAGAGAAATTGGAAATGACAGCTAAATGCTACGGAGTTTCTTTCTTGGGTGATGAGAATGTGCTAAAAGTGATTGTGGTGATAGTTGCACAACCCTGTGAACATACAAAAACCATTGGAATGTACACTTAAAATAAGTGAATTGTACGGTATGTGAGTTATATCTCAATAAAGCTGTTTTTTTTTAATATAAAATGCCTAGTATTCAAACCACAACTGTGGAGGATACAACAAACAGTGCTCCAATGGGGTGGAAAGAAGCCAAACAGAAAATACAGACCAAACTATCAGTAAAATACAAGGAAGGGAAATGGAACTGATACTCCAAAACCATAGAAAACAATCAAAAGCAGCACAGAAAGATAGAAAATATCTAACTTGGAAGAAAGGATAATGCCAAGACAGAGGTTATACCCCACCAGCACTTAATAGGAATATATTAGCTGGGCATGGTGGTGCATGCCTGCAATCCCACCACCTGGGAGGCTGAGGCAGGAAGATCACAAGTTCAAACCCAGTCTGGGTAACTTAGCCATTTAGAAAGAATCTTTCTCAAAATAAAAATAAAAAGGAGCTAGGAATGCAGCTCAGTGTAAAGGGCCTAGGTTCAATCCTCAGTGCCAGAGAGGGGAAGGAATTTATTCATTAAACACTAGAAGATTATGAATAGCTGCAATAACTGTACTGCTGATGCCTGATAGTATATTGAAAGGAACAGTTAATGCTTAAAATATTTTATGTTCTGACCAATTTTACAGCTTATATCCAGTAATCTGAACAACTGATTTGAAGGTAACAATATGCAATGGAACTACCATGGTGAATTCCTACCATCTTTCTAGTGAGAGTCTGTATTATCTCTAATGCTTTATCTAATAATTATTTTCTTATTCTCTTTCATGGTTTGAACAATCTTCCATTCTTACATCTGGTAATCTGAGCAATGTCGTGGGAGATAACAATATGTAATATAACAGCCACTGTTAATCCGTATTATTTTGTCTTGAAATCCTGTATTACTTTAAATGTTCTTGCTTTGGTTTGTTTACGTTTGTGATGCTGGTATGCTGCTATTGTTCTTTTGTTTCCTCATTTACTACTCTCTTTAAAATAAAATTTAAGGGGCTGGGGATTTAGCTCAGCAGCACAGCACCTGCCCGGCAAGTGCAACATCATGAGTTCGATTCCCAGTACAGGAAAAAATAAAATAAAATAAAATAAAATTTTAAAAAATACTGGAAGATGCAAAGATGAGGTGGTTAAAAAAAACATAAAATAAATAGAAAGTTGTAGGCCAAAAGAAATAAAATTAAAACCCAAGAAATCTTAATAAAATAAAAACTGCAAAAAGTAGAATATACTCTTAAAATAAAATTTCCCAACTTA
Source organism: Chinchilla lanigera (assembly GCF_000276665.1). Lineage (NCBI taxonomy): Eukaryota > Metazoa > Chordata > Mammalia > Rodentia > Chinchillidae > Chinchilla > Chinchilla lanigera. The sequence goes on along the minus strand of NW_004955420.1, from coordinate 25,323,146 downwards.
AAAGAAAGTCTTTGATAATCACAGAATATCTAGTCGGAGAAAAGATTTTATGTAAGTGGGATGAAGCTAGTAGATATAGAACACATAAGTCAGCTAAGAGCAGTTGGGGGTCTCTGAATTAGACACCTTAATAAATACAAGAGTAAATGTATTCTAAAATATTTAATATGAGCGTGGTCGTACACACCTGCAATCCCAGCACTCTGGAGGCTGAGGCAAGAATATCAATGTGAATTTAAGGCCAGCCTGTGCTACACACTGATTTTAAGCCCAGCCTGCTCTACACAGAGAGACCCTGTCTCAGAAAAACAAAAAACTATAATAAAGTAAAAGGGCTGGGGGAAGATCAGCATGCAAAATCAATAACTTACTCCTCAGCCAATCACAAATTAGAAAATGTAACAGAAATAAGATATCCCACTAATGATAACCAGGCATACTTTCAGAAACACTCAGCAGTCAGCACAAGGCTTCGGGCCATCTGGCGGGCTCTCTCTTACCGCTCCGAGCTCACAGGGCTGCAGCCGTGCTGGCTGCCACGGGCCTCATTCAGTCCTGCCGTGGGGCCTTTGCACTGTCTGACCCCTCCGGGCCCCAGCAATCCGCATTACTCATTTCCTCTGTGCCAGAAGCTGTATATTTTTTATGTAGAAGGCCGCGTAATAAATACTGTAGATTTTGTGAGACAAGAGACAAGACTAAGACTACTATGGAAGCACATAAGAAGAGAGAAAGCAAATTTCCACAAAACTTTTACTGATGAAATTCAAAATATAGTAAAAACTGCTTTTTTTAAATACAGGTCTTCTAAGGAGAAAAATGGAATTTTTGAGGGAGATAACATCAAAGTTAGTGTTTTCTGTTGTGAAATTGATTATGAATGTTCTGTAAAAGCCATTCTCGGGTAAGAAGCAGCGGAGCCAGTTTTGATTTAGACCCAAATGTTACCTCCTAGGTGAGGTCTCCTCAGGGCACCCTGAAAACTGTGTCCCCCACATGCTGCCCTCTCAATCGTCCTGTCCTCCTCTAATGTTTCCTGTAACATCTCCCACGATCTAACACGCTATGTACCAGGGCTGATCAAAACATACGGATATGCGTGCAAATTTAAAAATGTAATACAGCAAAAGACACCTTTCCATCAATCCCTCTCACAGTCTTCCCCCTAGATTCAGACACACTGATCTCATCATTCTTGCCACTTTCTGAAGCAGTTCTGCAAGTCTCTTTCCTGAGTGTCTGTCTTTACAAGGTGTGATCAATAATATGGTGAGTGCTGCTGCGAAGTGCCATCCAGCGGAGAGGCGGGCTCATAAAAACACAGCACCGTGTCCTCATTCACTGTGGTCACCTGATCTGGCACGGTGCGACTTCTGGCTCTTCCCAAAGTCAAAATGACCACGAAAGGTCAATGTTTTGGATCAACTCAGGACACTGAGGCAGCCACGACAGCACAACTCATGACACAGGAAAGAGGACGCCAGAGCTGCTGCAGAAAGTGGCGAGGACGATGGGATGAGTGTGTGCAAAGTGAGGACAGGATCTGGAAGAGGATTCGTGGCCATGCATCTTTTATTGCAATACTTTTAAAAATTTGACCACTCCCTGTATTTTGGATCGTTAGCTGTTTTCTTGTCCGTAGGCTCCTCCCCTTCTCTTGTGAACCTGATGTGGGTGAGGACATTTTGTCTACCTTGTTCAGAGCCCCAGCCCAGCGCCGGGAATACGTGGGGAAACGGATGGATTGATGAGTGACAGGCTCGTACAGGAGACAGAACGTGGCACTCAATGCCTGCCTGTGCTGAGAGCACCCTGGCACACACTAGGCGCTCGGCATTAGTCACTCTCAGTCATCCTGATCACTGTTGGCAAGGCCCTGGCATCTGGAAGGCACAGCCACCAGAAAGAACGTCATCTTCCAGCCACAGACGTGTCCAGCCGCCTGTCCCCTGCTCCTGCCGGGCTCCTGGGCTCTGTCCCTCCCCTGGACCCTGTGGCCCCCTCTCCATCTTTGTCCCTTAGTTACAGTGGTGGCACGCACTTTTAACCTCAGCACTCAGGAGGCTGAGGCAGGAGGATGACAACTTCAGAGGCAGCTTGGACAATTTAATGAAACTCTGTCTCAAAATAAAAACCTTCTGTCTGGCCAGCCCGAGCGAGGTCCCTCACTTCCACCACACTTGCACTGAGAATGTTGACCCTATCTCCCGGGGCACCCCCACTCTGGAAAGCCCTCCTCCAGCCACCCCCAGCTCCTTGGTGTCGGCATCCCGTGCTGACCCTTCCCTGAGCACTGTCATTCCGCAGGTCACTGCAACACCAGTCTGTCGCTTCCCATCCCCCACAACTTCTGCCTCCGTCGGCTGCTCTAACCCCCGGCCCTGGCTCCCTAGATGCCCAAGACCTGCCCTGCCCCTGCCCTTTGAGAGCTCCCTGAGCCCTGGGCACGTCCCTAGGGTCCACCTTCTCTTCCCACACCCGTCCGTCTCTAATCCCGCACAACCCCATCCAGCAGCGAGCAAGCAGGTGACTCAGCTGGTCTAGACCCACGAGGCCGAGGAAAGTGAGTGGACCCAGAGGCCGGGCAGGGGAGCCAGACCCGCTGGGGGTCCAGGGACAGACCTTGGCTGCAGGAGGGGAACCCTGCCCTCCTGCTCGGCCCCACCCCGTGCGGCCCCGCCCCCGCGAGGTCCCAGTACCACGCTACCGGGGAAGCAAACACCGGCGAGCTGCCAGGGTTACTGGGGGTGCCGAGCCCCAAGACAGAACCCTCCTGATGGGACCCTCCCGGATCCCGAAATCCTCCTCCGTCTGGGCCCCGTCCCCCCGCCCCCTCCGCCGGCTGGGCCGGGACCCGCGGGACCCGCAGGGGGCGCGAGAGGCCGCGGGTGTCGCCGGAGCTGCATCTGGAGCGAGTTAGGCGCGAGCTCCGCGCCGCCCCGGACTCGGTGTGAGCGCGGGCGGCCGCGGCTGTCCCGGCGCGTGTCGCTGCCGTCCCCCCACCTTTCTGCTCGGGGCCGGGGCAGAGGCGGCGGCCGTGTGTGCGATCGGACTCTGCCCCCCACCGTGGGTGAGCCGGGTGCCACCTCCCCTACTCCCGGTCGCTGCCCCAGCCCACCTCGGCCCCCAGGACCTCAGGAGAGCACACCAGCGTCCTGGCTAGAGCGATGCGCACGGACCGCGCGCAGAGACGCGAACACGCGGATTCCAAGGTGGAGCGCCAGCGGGTCCTTGACAAGGCGGTGGCAGCCCTGCGCGGGGACACCTTAGGGTCCCAGCTCTTGGACGTGGCCCTGAGGATGCTGCCCTGTAGGAAGGACCTGAGACCTCCTGGCCCCAGGGTGCGAAGCTGGTCAGTCTGGGGAGTGGAACCAGCGCCACCCCCCACCCCTAGGTCCTCGCCCTGACCCTCACCTAAGGGACCTATGCACGACACAGATCCTGTCACATTCGCTCGCCCGCCCTGGTGCCCAGAGCACACTGTGACACAAGTGAATGTGCCAGGCTTGCTAGGCCCTCTGGTCCTGTCCCCACAGGGGGGCAGGGCGCACAGAGCACCCAGACCACCGTGGGCCACCGGAACTGTGCAGGGTGTCTGTCCTCTGCAGTAGCCACAGGGGTCCCAGGTCACTGGGGCACGCTGGGGAGGGAGTCTTTTAACTGGAATGACTATGGTTTGCATAACCAGAGCTTCCAAATTACTTAGCAAAACATGTTTGCTTTTTAATTAACATGTGCTTGAAAAACAATGGTTTTAATTAAAGTGGGTGGGGTGGAGAGGAGACAGGGGAGAATATTTCTAGCAGCTCCAAGTCCTGGGCCAGACTTCTTAAAAATGAACTGGGAGCCTTGCCCTGGCCTGCAGAGCTGGGGAGAGAGACCCTGGGGTGCCCACAGACAGTCCCGCTAGCCTCCATTCTTCCCTCCCTCAGGGAACAGCTCACCACCCACCCACTCCTGTTCCCTAGGCTACTTGGGAAGGGTGGTCCTTCAGAAAATAGCGTGACCAATCCCTCTTTCTTTTTTTCCTTTTTCTTTCGTTTTTTGAGACAGGGTCTCACTATGCAGTTCAGGCTGGCCTCGAGCTCACTTTGTAGCCCGGGCTGGCCTCAGACGCGCAATGATCTTTCTGCCTCAGCCTCCCGAGTGCTGGGATTACAGGTGTGCGCCACCATGCCCAGCTTGATATCGTTTTTAGATACCACACATTCAGGAGAGCATGTGATACTTGTCTTTCTGAGCCTGGCTTACTTTGCTCAACATGAGGGTCTCCAAAGAGAAGGTCAGCCTAGGGTCAGCCAGGAAGGGAAAGGAAGCAGAATGTGGGAAGACTTAGTTGGGGTCGAGAGGTTTCCTGGGAAGGCAGAGACAGGAGCTAGGGCGGGGAGTGCCCTGTAAAACCCTCCCCAGCCTCCGAGCCCTGGGGAGAACAGGGCCAAGACATAGGGTGGAAGGAAGGGTGGCCCCACGTAGACAGAGGAGTCAGGAAGAACTGGGCAGAGGAAGGGGTGATTGCAGAGACTAGAAGCAGGAGGTGTGGGCCTCAGGGTTTGCCATCAGCCTAGTACCCAGGGAACCCCACCGGTACCCAGTAAGTGCTTGTGAGTCAGCTGTGGTGGTGCACACCTGTGATACCAGTACTCTGAGAGGCTGAGGCAGGAGGATCACAAGTAGGAGCCCAGCCTGGATGACTTAGTGACTTAGACCCTGTCTCAAAATAAAAAATGAAAAAGGGCTGAGGCTGTAGCTCAGTGTGAAGGCCTTTGTTCAGTCCCCAGTGCAGCTAAATAAAGCCTTAGGGGTCTGTGTGCAGAAGGGGACGTGAGAAGAGGGTTTCTCAGTCCACTGTGCCCGAGGTCCCTTTCCTGGTCTGTTGGGGGCGCATGTCATCTCCGGGCTGCAGACAGGGGTCAGGCGTCAACACCGGGGTGGGACAGCACCCACTGCTTCCCCAGGCAGACCCTGGGAAGCGCCCAGGACCCTGTTTCTCATTAGGGGCCTTCTTGCTCCCCAGCCCACACCCCCACATCCCGGGGCCTCCCTGGGCTTAATTCTCGGAGCCCAGCTGGGTGGGAGGCCTGGCGGCGGAGGGCGGGCGGCGGGGGTTATTTTTTCCCCTGAGCTCAGACATTCCTGGCTTTATTATTCTCCACATTTCAAAGCAGCTGTCGCCTCCCCCGACCGCCCCCCAGCCCAAAGCCTCCCCAGGGCTCACCCGTGCCCGGCACCTCCAGGTCAGCGCAGCAGGGAAACTGAGGCGGGGAGACGGACGGTCCGCACCTGAGCTCACCCCTCACCATGTGCCCCGTCCCCCTCCCGCCACCCCGCCCCTCGCCATTCTTTGCCTGTCTGGTCCGCTTTCCACACTGCCAGCTTTGGGCAGGCAGAGGACAGTCTTCAGGGTCCTGCCTACTCAGGGTCCTCGCACACTGAGTTAAGGGGGACAGTTCTGGGGGCCCCATATCAGAACACTGGGCAGGAGGGGCCTGGCACAGATGTCTGCGTTTTGTCCGTTGTCGGTGCACGCTGCCTCAGCAAGGGGTAAGGTCCCCGTCGCTAGGGGTACTCAAGCAAGCAGTTTGGCGTCTGAGGCCCCTTCTTGCCTGGCAAAGTTTGCTCACGGCAAAGTCTTCGGCTGGCAGGCAGCAAACCCAGAGCGGGAGAACATCAGGGCTCCATCCTCGCGCACTCACGGCAGCCACCCAGGTCGGGAAGCCCTGGCCACGCACACAGATGACATGGATCCCAGCCAGGGCGTGTGTCCCATGGCACCGGGCCCAAGGCCGGTATCTGACAGATGTGGGACACCAGGTACTGACCGTGGGGGTGGGGGTTCCCTCCCCAGCCCCTGCGAGCCCTGGAGGTGGAGGTGGCCTACCGGAGAGGTGCTGGGACGAGAGGGGTCACTGAGGCAGGAGCCATGCAGCACCCTCTGCCATCTCTCAGCCCAGAGCACATCCGCGTCTCCTGGGCCCGACCCCACTGAGCAAAGTTGCCTTCTCTCCATGGTTGCCATCAACACCCCCACCCCGTCCCCCACCTCAGGGTCCTAGCACACTGAGTGGGCGGGGCCAGGTCAGTGGACGGCTCCCCGCCTCTAGCCTCAGGCCTCGAGGTGGCAACCAGCATAGCATTCCATGGTCCAAGGAAACAAACACTGTCAGGGGCCCAGACAGTCCAAGGAAGGGGTCTCCCTCTCCCAGGGCTCCACTGGGCCCAGCCTCACCTGTGCCTGCCAGGTCCCTGCTCCATCCTACTGGTAGGGCCAGCAGACCCTGTTAGCCACCGCAGTGGAGCCCAGTAGGCACTGGGTAACTACAGGACAGAAAGATGGATGGATGGATGGATGGATGGATGGATGGATGGATGGATGGATGGGTGGATGGAAAGACGTGCTACATGGGTGGACAGATTGACAAATGGATAGGTAGATGGGTGGGTGGATGGGTGGATGGGTGAATGAGTGGGTGGGTGGATGGGGGGTAAATTAATAAATGGATAGATGGGAGGATGGATGGATGGTTGGACAAATGAACAAATGGATAGGTAGAGGGGTGGGTGGAGGTGTCTACACCCAAGCTTCTACAAAACTTAAAACTGACTTGTAGGTTCTTATTTTGCCAAGTACAGACATGGAAAAGGACAAGCTACCCCCTCCTATCACAGTTGTTTGTAAACAGAAAGATGCCCTCCAAGAGAACAGTGTAGGCAAGCTGTGCTGTTGGAGGGAAGACAGGCTGTGAAGATACACAGATTGAGCTTTATGGAAAACACATGGTGCTTCTGCCCCGTAAAGACTTTCCTAGATATTGCAGTCGAGCATTGGAGATTTGGAACGCCCCCGTGCTTCCAGTTCCACCAGGGCAAGATCCCCTCCGGCACGCTTCCTGGCTATAATAGGACCCCAAGGCTTGCACACCTCACAGGACAAGGAGCTCACTACCTCCCACGGCTCAGGAGCTGGAGGTATCATTCCAGGGCACCTTTCAATGGCCTCTACAACTTCACAGGAGGGAGGGAGAGAAAAAGGACAGAAGGGGGCAGGGAGGGAAGGCAGAGGCTTCTGGCCCCAGGCACAAAAGCGGTGCCCAGATGGATCAAAGTATAAAAACCAGGAAGCACTGGGCATGGTGGTGCACACCCGCGATCCCAGCACTCCAGAGGCTGAAGCAGGAGGGTCACCTCAAGTTCAAAGCCAGTCTGGGCTCCATAGTGAGAACCTGTCTCAAAAAGATAATAAAAAGTAAAAGCCAGGAAGCTGGAAGATAAGCCCTCCGTTGTCCCAGGCTGCACGGTCTCGTCTCTGGAGCCCCTGCCCCACCAGCCCCCCAGGAAAGCGCTGACCGCAGCTCCTCTGTGCGGTCTCAGGAGACACGTGAGGTGTGCGGATCCCCTCGGGGAGATAAAAGCCAGCAGCAGGTCCACAGGCGTCCCCAGGTGGGCTGTCCTCCGTCCCG
>NW_004955420.1:25294099-25315532 GCF_000276665.1 Chinchilla lanigera | reverse complement strand
CCGTCAGCACTCAGCAAACCAGGATCGTGCGGCTTTGGGAGAGCGGGGAGCCAATAACCCCCAACTTGGGCCAGGCTGGGGCGGGGGAGGGGCAGCCTAGGGGAGGGGCTTGGGAGAACCCCGGGCAGCTGCTTCTCTGGGGGCCGGGAGTTCAGGGGCTGGGTTCTCCTGCTGTCCCCGCGGGGAACTGGATGAGGGCTCTGGGGGGACGGCCCTGTCCCAGCAAGCCCACCCCCCCAACCCTCACCAGGGCCCTTCCTACCACCCAAGCCCCTGGGGTAGTCCGAGGGGCTTCCCCTTCTCCCTCCCTATTTCCGTTTTTCTTTGTTTTTGTTTTTTGGGTTCTTGTTATTTGTTGTTATTGTTTTGGTTTTGGTTTTGGTTTTCTTGAGACAGGGTCTCACTATGTATTATAAGCTGACCATGAACTCACTACAGACAGCCCAGGCTGGCCTCAAACTCCCAGCGATCCTCCTGCCACAGCCTCCTGAGTGCTGGGATTACAGGTGTGCACCACTGCTCGTCTCCAGGCCCTAGCCCTAGTTTCATGCATCCCTTTGATCATTTCACTCCATACCCGGATTTCTCCCATGGCCTCCATCAGCTCTCATGGACCCCTCTACCTCAGGTGCTCTGAGCTACATGGTCCTCCTTCACACCCTCAGACTAATTTCCTTCTTTCTAGCAGCCTGACTGCAGGTCCCCCGCCTGACTTCATTCCGCTTCATTTCTGCCCTTCCTGTACCCCACTGCACGTGACCTGACCCTCATCTCCCAGGGGAAGGACGGCGGCTGGAAGAGAGGACACAGGAAGTGACAGGCTGCCAAGAGCCCTGGGTGGCCCTGCAGGACATCAGAGCAGCAGGGAGGGGGACGATTTGTTCCAGTCCCGTCCCGGCCCGCTCCCACAATTCCCTGCCCTTTGGGTTCACGTTCTAAGCCCCAAACATCCACGCTAAATCTGCGAGTGCCTTGGAGGGTCATTGCCCATGGTGTCGCTGGCCTCCTTTCGGGCAACTTGGCCCCTGCCCGGAGTTCCAAGGCTGCACTCTGCCCTCGACCCCAAGCCCAGTTCTGCCTGCTTCAGGAGGGGCGGCCGCTGTGCTGGCACCTGAGAGAGCACGGGGAGGCCCAGTCCAACGGAGCGGGCCGGGCGGGGCAAGCCCTCTCCCCTTCTCATCTTGCCCCCAGCGGCAGGGCACGGCCGGACCACCCTGCTCGAGGGGAGCGGGGACCAGTGTTTATGCAAGTGTGGGGAGGCCACAGCCCGGCTGGCAGTGCTGCCCACCCAGCACGGCGCTGACTCAGCACAGACGGCATGGGCGCTCACACACTTACACGCATGCACACACGCACACTCGCACACTCGCACACACAGCAAATGGGTGTGCACGCGTGCACCGACAAACTGGCACACGCATACCCTCACAGTCAGAGGCGCAGGCGGGGCACACACACCCCCAGTGGAGGATGCTAAGGTGGGAGGAGGGTCACCCTCAGTCAGTACAGCCGCATACAGCAGGCTAAGGGCCCCAGAGTGGCACCGCGGCCATGGCATGGACAGACAGTCTTTGGGAGGAGGACTGAGGCAGGGTCTCACTAAATGGTCTTGAACTCACAGTGTTCTTCCTGCCTCAGCCTCCCCAGTGCCAGGATTACAGGTGTGCACCACACCCAGCTCCAGACACACGTTCTAAGTGGAGCTGAGCCTCAGTGAGGGGGCCCAGACTGCCCAAGCCAGCGCTGGTCAAACGCCACGCCCTGGCCTGAACCCACCAGCCAACCCAGCCTTCCCCTCCTAGTCTACAGAAGATGGGGGATAGGCGGGTGGCAGGCACCTGTAATCCCAGCACTAGAGAGGGTGAGACAGGAAGATACAAACTACAGAGTGAGACCTTGTTTCAAAAAAAAAAGAGAGAGAGAGAGAAAGAAAACCCTGGGGCCATCCAGGCCTGTGCAAGTTCACCCTTGGTAGCCCAGGTCAGCTCATGCTGCTTCCTTTTTCAGGCTGAGCAATATTCCACTGGTGTTTGCTACATTCTTCTTGTCTGTCCATCCACCCGTGCACGTCTGGGCTGTGGCCTGGTGTGAGCCAGGCTGCTGTGAACACGGGCGTGCAAATACCAGCTTGAGACCCTGCTTTCAACCCTTCTGGGTTTACACTCAGAAGTGGACCGGCTCGGCCACAGTAATTCTGTGTTTAGTGCTCTGCAGCCCAGCGTCCTGCTCTCCACAGTGACTGCGCCGTTCCCTTTCCCGAGACGGCCCGGGCTCCGTTTCTCCAACCCTCACCCACTCTTGCTCCTTCCTGTCGCTGCTGTCCCAGGCAGCCGGCGGCAGCCAGCCGTCCTGGTGGTGTGACAGATGCGGAGCCTCCTGCATCTCTGATTCCACCATCCCCCTCGTAAACTGTGCATCCCTTTGCCCCATTCTTTATCAGGGTACCTGGGGGGCTTTGCTGCTTGGTAGGAGTTCTTTATGAATTATGAGGATGCATGCTACTGCCCTGGAAGTCTCTGTTGGGTTATTACCACCTCAGATGGCCCCAACCTCACTCCTTGGCATGCCCCCACCTCACGCTCACACTCTCCCAGCACTGGCCCACTCGCCACGCCCTCCTGGCTCTTAGCCCAGTCTGCTTGCACGCCCCCCACAAAGCACGCCCCACAACCTTCCCACACCTGGCCAAGCCTGGCCTGCAGCAGGCGCCACAAGAGAAAGTGCCAGGGCCAGCCTGTGCACAGCACACCCTCCATGCACACTGACACACACATGCGCACACTGTCACACTCACACTCACACACAGATCCCCACGCTCGCTGGCACCCACAGGCCCTGGAGCTTGCTCTTGCATACCCACGGGCCCACCACAAAAGCACACACGTTTGCACACATGGAAGGCCGTGGAAATGGCCTGGCTGCACCTGCAGCTGTCTCCTGCCCAGCGTGGCTCTTCCTCCCTGTCATCCGGGCGGCCACCTCCCCCAGGGACCCGCTCTGCCCGCCCTCTGTGGGACTGCTCAGCCCTGGGCAGGAAGGTGGAGGCAGAAGTCTGCTGGGTGTTTTGCTCCTTTCACCCCGGGCCGCAGCTGCCTTCCACTGAGAAGCGCGGGCCGAGGAGCCCCCGGGAGGCCTGGGAGGCCGCCCCTCGAGGTTGCTGCCCCTGGCCCAGGGCTCCCCCAAGCAGACAGCCTCGGTGTCCCCATCTGACTCTGACAGCTGGGGGGCAGAGTGATGCCCAAGTGATGCCCAAGTGATGCCGGCAGGGCCACCGATGTCCCCGGCTCAGCCGTCTGCCTAGAACACACAGCGCCGGCTCCAGCTTGGGGTCGCCTGTCCACACAGACCGCGCTCTCAGTGGCACTTGTGGGTCACGGTGGGAGGCAGGGCAGGAGCGAGGGGAGGGGACCCAGGCGGCCACCAGCTCGGCCAGCTCCCACCCGGCGGCCACGGCCCGTGGAATGGACAGAGGCTAGCGAAAGAGGAGAGAGGAAGGGTAGAAAGACTGGGAAGGGAGGGGAGAGGGGAGGAGGGAAGGCAGGGAGGGAGGAGGGAGGAGAGAGGACGCAGGAAAGCAGGCTGCAGTCATTTATTTAGGAGCCCACAGTGGAAAGAGAACACAGTCCCAGGCCAGCGCAGCCCGACGGGCCACAGGTGACCGTGTCCCTGGGGTGCACAGAACCGACACCCCAGGTGGCTCCCAGCTCCTGAGACCGAGGTGCCACCAGGCACAGAGCAGGGCCCACAGTTCGCAGAGCAGGGGCTGTGGAGGAGCAGGGCACGGGCACTCGCCTGCGGGCTCAGCTGGCCATGATGTGCTTCACGAACGCTGGAGGGAACAGTGCGGGCCAGGCTGAGCACCTCAGCCTGAGGACGCGTCCCTGCCCTCCCAGATGCCGCCCGGAGCCCACCTTCGTAGTTGATGCAGCCGTTGGAGTCCTCCTGCCCGGCCATCAGCTTCTCCACCTCATCTTCCGTCAGCCTCTCACCTGGCAGGGCGGGAGGCTGAGTCAGCACCGTCCCGAGTGAGAGGTGCCAGGGAGGGGACCCCTGAGTCCCTCCAGAGGGTGGGGCTGCCCTCCAGGGTCTCCCAGCCAGTGTTGCTCACCAGGCTGTGGCCATCAACCCACCTTGGAGGCCAGGAGGACTTGTGACCAGGAGGGCCCTGGGCATCTTTGTGTCTGGATGACCAGTCCCCCTCACTCTATATTTTTTATTTTGAGATTCGGCATCTCCCTAAATTGCTGCATGGCTCACGCAGGACTCAGATTTGTGATGCTGCTGCCTGAGCCTCCCAGAATGCTGGGGTTACAGCCCGGCACCGCCACGCCAGCTCTAACACACTTTCTTTATTCCCCGCCCAGAGGACGTTCTTCTGCCTGTCGCTTGCCATCAAGACCCGTGCTGGTCACTCTCTCCACTGCACAGGCAGAGGACGGGGCAGGGGTAGGTGGTCCTCACCCAGCGTGGCCAGCACATGGCGCAGCTCTGCGCCCATGACGGTGCCGTTGCCCTCCTTGTCGAAGACCCGCAGCCCCTCCACGAAGTCCTCGTAGGTGCCGGTGTCCTTGTTCTTGGCGATGTGCTGCAGCATGGGCAGGAACGTGTCGAAGTCCATCATCTTGCTGTTGAGCTCTGCAGACAAGGCCGCGGCCGGGTGGGACGCGCGTGTACAATGGGGGACCGCACCTGGCACGGTGCCGGTCTCCCCCGGGCTCCGTCCTCCTCACAAACTCCGCTCCTGGCACTGGTTAGGTGCTGCCATTGCAGCCTCCCTGGACCTGTGCCAGGCTGTGAGGCCCCTGGGACCCCCCTCCCAGACAGGGCCCTACCTTCCTGCTTCGGCCTCCCCAGCACACGGAGCACCTCAGCCTGTGTGGGGTTCTGGCCCAGGGCCCGCAGGACGTCCCCGCACTGCCCGTACGTGATCTTCATCTCACACTTGGGCGTGCGGTCGAACAGCATGAAGGCCTCCTTGAACTCTGCAGGAGAGGGTGGGAAGCTGCAGCCCTCCCAAGGGGGCCCTGAGGTCGCTGGGAGACCCCAGGCCAGGACCCCAGCCCCGACCCCACAGCCCCAGGCTGGGACCCCGCTCACCTTCAATCTGCTCCGGTGTGAACTCGATCTGAAAGAGGCCCAGAGTCTCTGAGTGCCTGATCCTGGGGGCCAACCGGTCCCCACTCTCACCACGCTGGGCTTCTGCTGGTACCTGGTCACCTGCCCGCCTCCCTTCCCTCTGCACTTGGGCAACCCCAAGGCCTTGCATCTGATCCCACCCAGACCCTGCTGCTGTGTGATTCGGGGCGGGAGGTGAGGAGGAGGGTCCTGATTCTAAACTGATGTCCCCAAGCCCACCAGGTGGGCCTGCCACGGACTTGGTGTGGACATGTGTCTCCGTGTGTGTGTCCCCTGCAGCCCTGCCTGTACCTATGACCATAGCCCAGGACTGTCCCCACCCTGCACAGCATGGGGCTTGTGGCCGAGGGTCTACAGAGGCCGCATCACAGCCACCCCAAAGCCTGGAAACCTCCTGGGGCCCGGTGTCCCCCTCCTCACCTAACGCCAGGTCTATTTTTATCACTGCCGTCACCCTCCTGAGTTCAAGGTCACACCAGGGAAGGACTTGGGGACAGGGGACGCGCCTGGCACCTCCCTGCTCTCTGCTGCTCCCTCAGCCACACCAAGCTCCGAGGACATGCGTGCCGGGCCCCGCTGGAGGGACCGAGCTGGCATTCACACCTGGGCCGCCAAGCACTCTCTCCACCAGGAAGGCACTTGGTCTCCTGCCCTCACCAGCCAGCTTGGGGTCCCGGGGGCCACGGGAGGGGCCTCAGGGTCTGTACCTCCCAGAGGGGAGTCTGCTCCCACCTCAGAGCTGGTGAGACCAGACAGTGCCACCAAGGGTCACGAGATGGATGGAGCCCCTTGGGGGGCCCTGGAGGGCACGGGGCAGGGCCTGGCAGGGGGCCTCAAGCCAGCTCGGGGCATCTGCCCTGCAAAGGGGCCCGTCACTGGGGCCTCAGAGCAGGGTGGGGACAGGACCCGGGCAGGAGCTCCGGGAAGGGCACGGGAGAAGGCGGTGACCCGCCCTGTGAGAGCAGGTGGGGCAAGGAGGGCTCTGCGGGTCCTCGGAAGCCAGCCAGGGCAGCGGCCAGGCGGAGTGGAAGGGCAGGAGCCAGGCGTGCCGCTATGCGGATGCCACAGGTGGGAGTCACACTTGGCCTCCAAGTTTAGACTCTGGGAATGACTTCCCATGAGCCAGGAAGGGCTCCCGGGGCCACCGGTCAGAGCCTCGCCACCCGCTTCCTTCACGGCTTTTCCAACATTCCTCCCCAACCTGTCCCTCAATCTCCCCACCTAAAAGCTGAGGCCCAGGAGGGTTCAACCAGCTCTGGCTCAGGGATCTTGGCAGGGGTGAGTGTGGCCCTGCTGGAAGGGCCCCTCGGCTTGCTCTCTGCTCTGCCTCCCTAGGAGAGCGGGCATGGACGGGGGACCCTGGCTGGCCAAGGAAGACGCCTGCCTGGCTGCAGGGATCTTGGAGTCCAGGGTAGCTGCCTCCTGGAACTGCCAAACGTACCAAGTCCCAGGACAGGACGAGGCAAAGTCAGCTTCCAGGGCCCCCAAAATGATCTTCCCTTCCAACCCAGATGGGACCCCGGGTGCACGGTCTCCCTGCAGCACCGGCCAGTCCTGCCTGGTGTCTGACCGCCATTCTTCCTGCTGCAGCTCGTGGCTTCACCTCGGTGTCCTCACCTGCCCCTTCCTGGCCCACCACGGGTTCCACTCACTACCTGTCCCGCCCCAGCCCCACTCTCACGCCTACCTTGATCTTAGAAGCATCAAACTCGACCTCCTTGGGGCGCTCAGGCTCAGGTGCAGGCACGGGTGCAGGAGGAGGGACCGGAGCCGCTTTGGCCTTGGCGTCCTCCTTCTTGGGCTCTGGCTTTTTGGGGGCCATGGGGGCTGTGAGCACAGAGCGGGCGGTGGAGAAGGATGCAGGGAGCAGGGTAGGTGAGCGCCCTGCCCCAGGGCTTTATGCTCCTGGACACCTTCTGACCCCGCCCAACCCCCACGGGCACAATAGGGACAGGGCCATAAAAGGACATTGGCAGGCTCAGGGGCTATTTTGGGGCCTGGGGAGGGCATTGTTCGGGCCCAGGAATGGGGGGAGGGAGGGCCCGCCATTCCTCCCAGTCACCTGTTGGGGAGAGGCGGGTGAGGGACACAGAGGCTGGTGCTAGGCACACGCACACACACTCACACATTCACGCGCACATGCACACGGGACTCTGCTGCAGGTCAGTAGCCTGGAGAGGTAAAGACCGCGGACAAGTGTGTGCAGCCAGGGGCAGGACACCCCCACCACCTGAGCTACACAGCCCCTCTGGCCTGGGCGTCCCTGTGTCTGTCTGGCCCTGGTCTGGGGCTGTGGGCATGGAGGCTCTGTGTGTCTGGGGCTCAGGTCCTGCGGGGTCTGGGTACCGTGTCTGGGGCTCCCCTGTCTGTACCCACTGAGGTGTGTGTGTCTGTAGCCCTCCTGCTGTGTGCTTCTATCTCAGTGATTTGGTTTGGTTTCCTTGTGCTAGGATTGAATCCAGGACCTTTGCACTGAGCTACATCCCCAGCCCTTCTTATTTTTATTGTTTATTTAGAGACAGAGTCTTGCTAAATTGCCCAGGCTGGGCTCCAACTTTCCATCCTCCTGCCTCAGCCTCCCAGAGATTGCACGCGTGTGCCGCTGCTGTGTCTAGGAGCTTGCATGCGTCTGTGTGTCACAGTCTGCCCATGCCAGGCAGCTGGAGTCCTGTCTAAGGGTGCCAGGGGAGACTACCTCTCAGGGGAGCCCACAGCTGGGCAGGGGCTGCACTGGTGCCAGCCCAAGATGCTCACCCTCGTTCCTGCTGCTCAGTGCCCTCTTCAGCCACCCCTGAGTGCCCGGCCTGGACAGCAGGGATGCAGCACAACCTACCTGGGCCACTCCGGGGTGGTGGGAGGCTGAGGCGGCAAGAGACCCTCGAGTGCAAGCCGCAGAGATCGAGGACATCTTGCGCACACATTGGGCCCAGCCCCTGCCTGCCTCCGTGCTGGGGGTGGGAGGAGGGTGTGCCTGGTTATTTTTAAGTGCCGGGAGCCTTTGATAGCAACTTCAGAGGCAGCGCCACCCCCAGACCCCAAGGGGGTTCCCGGGGCAGTCAGGGGTATAGCCCAGCCTGAGAGGACAGTGCTCCCCACCACCTCCACCTGGGCCCCTCCTCCCCGTGGCCATCCTAGGTCCCGCTCAACCATTGCTCAGCTCACTTGGACAGGACAGCAGTCCAGGGCTGGGGGCCTCCCCCACTGGGACACATTCCTTGCCTCATCTGGAGGGCAGAACACCCCACATCTGGAAATCTCACAACATCCGGGACTCGGGGGGGCACGTTTTTCACTTTTCTTCCAGATGTTTGGCAACAGTATTGAGAAGGAAAGAGGTTGGGGGGTGGTCCACAGAGACAGCCAAGAGCACCGCACAGCAGGGACAGCTTGGGAAACAGCAAGGGTCCTCTGGATGGTCCCAGCCCAGGTCTGCCGACCCGCAGGATGGCTGATCCTGGGTGATCCGCCCTGGGCACGGGCGCCAAGACATGACCCAGCCCACGTTCATTTACCAGCAATAACCAGGCCCCACACCCTGTGTCTCCCCCTCCTGAAACCGCTCTCCCTGGGAGGACACCCGGCGTGCGCGGGAAAGCGGCACGTGAGTGACACTGTGTCCTGACCTCCATCCCAGCCACCTTCCTCGGCCTGTGTGTGGCCAGAGGGTGAGGGCATCCTGGTCCCCTTCCCTCGTCCGCGGGGCAGGTGTGGTCTGCAAGCACCTTCAGATGGAAACCAGCCGGACCCTGGAGCCCAGGTCTGGCCATAGGACACCTCAAACCTTCGACAATTGCTGGGCGTAGTAGAGCTCATCTGTGAGCCCACCACTTGGGAGGCTGAGGCAGAGGGATCTCCGGGAGTTCCAGGACAGCCTCAGCTACATAGAGAGATTCTGTCTCAAAAAAACAGAAAAACAAGAAAAAGTGACAGATGCCCCTCCCCCAGCAGAGACTCAGCGGTCAGCGGGATTGTTACCAGGACAGTGGGGGACCAGGCAGAGGCCAGCAGGTCATACCTGTCCCTGCTGGGTCCCAGCCCTAGAATCATTCAGGTTCAGAAGGTTGGGAGGGGCCTGAGGGGCCTAGAGAGCCAGAGGGGCCTGCATCTCCCTCCCCTGGGGCGCAGCTCTGAACCTCATGCTATGCTCCAGAGCCCAATTTGGGGCACACAGGGGACCACGTGAGCGCTGACTTTGAAGGCCTGTTGGCTGAGGCAGGAGAGTCCTGGTCACACTGGTCCTCACTGTGGTTCTTCCAGGCCCTGGGCTGTGGCTCCCCCTGCAGCCCCTTGCCTAGGACTCCTTGTCACTCTTGGATCTCAGCAAGACGCTGCCTCCTCCAGGCAGCCTCCCCAGACCACCCTGCCCGTCTGCTGGCCCCCCCACCCCTGCGTACCCTACAGTGAGTGCTGCTTTGCTAACCTGTCCCGTAGCTGTGTCCTCGCTCCTGTGCCAGCCGTCAGGACAGGACTGCGCTTCCTGTGTCCCCAGAGCCTGCTGCCCAGTGGACACTCAGTAAATGCCAGATGAACAGATACCCCGCATCTCTCGGCTTACTGCGTCTCACTGAGGGAACAAAACCCCTCTTGAGCCCATCCTGGAGTGGGTGAGGGGACACGGGGCGTTGCCACGTGACCGGCAGGAGCTCTGGTGACCACAGAGGGCCCCAGCCACCTCCCACACCCACTGCAGTGCAGCTCTGCTCTTCTTGCAGCCCCTGTCCCTGATGAGACCCTTCTCAGCAGCTGGCGGAGGGCAGTGGGCAGGGCGGTCCTGCGGAGAGGATGGGAACCAGCCTTCTGGTCCCAAACCCAGACTCAGAACTCAGGATTCCAGGCCAGACTCCAAACTTGGAACCTGGAACCCCAGCCTAGACCCCAGACTCAGGCCTTACAACATGAACTCCAAGCTCAGACCTCAGAACCCAGAGTCCAGGACCAAACTGCACAGTAAGGACCCCAAACCCAGGTCTTGGTACCCAACCCAGAACCCAGACTCTGAAGCCCAGACACCAAACCCGAACCTCACACCCAGACTCCGCACCCAGGCCCCAGACCCGGGACTCAGACTTCAAACTCCAGAGCTGTAACCCCAAACCCAGACCGTGGACCCAGAAGCAGATGGGGGCGCTGGCCGTCCAGATTGGCACTGCCCGCCGCCCTGTGGACGGGTCAGCTCTGGCAAGCCTCGGGGTGCTTGGCAGGCCTCCCGGTAGTGTGCACACAGCTCAGGACCTATCTGGGAGCTTGGGCTATGGTAGCCACAAATGTGTGTGTATGGGGGAACTGTCCCTTGGGCCCCAGTGCCAAAGGCAGAGAAGGAGGAGGGTCAGGCTCTCCCACGTGCTCCTGCTCGGCCGCAGGCCGCCTGGCCTGCCCTGGCCCGCCTCTCCTGGCCCACAGCCCCAGGGCTGGGCCGCAGGCCCACACTTCCCGGAGGAGTTGAGAACGCGGCCTGGGCCAGACCCAGAGCCTTAGAAGTAGGTCAAATGTTGCCATGCGGCAGGTCCCCAGACCCTGTCCTGGCTGCCTCTCACCCACCAGACACATGCATGTGTGTCCCCCGAAATGCGACCCCCACTGCATGCCAGGTGCTCGCGACGCTCCCTACCTGGGGCTCCAGGGCTCCCGCCGGCTGCACAGATGGGGGCACCGCCTGGGAGCCAGCCGGGGTGAGAGCCACCTGGCTATCCTGGCTAGAGGCAGCATGAGGTAGGCGCAAGACCAGGAGGAGGTGACCGTCTGCGCCCGTCTGTGCCCCCCACAGCCCTGAAGCCTCGTGTGAAAGTCTGACTCCAAGGAAGACTTCCCAGCAGGGCTGCTCTGCCACCAACAGGATGTGGCCTGCTTCCCAGAGGCACAGCCCAGGGCTTGAAAGATGGGAAAGACTGCCCGAGGGGAGGAAGAGGACTCCCTGGGTTCTTGCAGCCCAGGCTGGTCCCTCTTCCTCCTGGCCTCAGTTTCCCCAACCTGTACCAGGGACGATGATGGCTTCCCATGACGATGGGGTCGGAGAACAGCCTCTGCCCCACGGCCCAGGCCATCCGCACCGTCCCCCGCCACACACAGACAACTCTGTCCTCGGGCGGGCCCCTCCCTCTGCCCACTGCGCTGACGGGGACCAGATGCTCCAACCCTGTGGTTCTGGGGGTGGGGGTGGCCGGGCTCAAGGGCTGGCAGGCAAGCCCTGGGTTTGGCCCAGGGACCTATAATCAGCTCCTGCCCCTCTGATCCCGGCCCAGGACTGACGCTTGGGGCTGTGGTGTC
The DNA here is from genome assembly GCF_000276665.1 of Chinchilla lanigera. Lineage (NCBI taxonomy): Eukaryota > Metazoa > Chordata > Mammalia > Rodentia > Chinchillidae > Chinchilla > Chinchilla lanigera. The sequence continues at coordinate 25,304,132 of NW_004955420.1, read as the reverse complement.
CTGGCCGGCTGTGGCCACGGCCGCTATATTTGGGAGCCCAATTCAGCATGAAGGAGGGGTGGGCAGGCAGCAGCCTCCAGGACCTAGGGCCTGGTGCGGGACAGGCGGGGACAGCGCGGGCCAGGCTGGGGCATCGTGGGCCAGGGGGCAGCCCTGTCTGTTCCTGGGGTCCCAGCCTGAGGGGCATCAGCCCGACCCTGGACAGCTAGCACCAGCAGGGAGTTGAAAAACACAGAATTTCAGTCTTTCTGGGAACGCTGAACCCCTTATTTCTGCAGAGTCTGGGTGTGAGCGAGGGCCATGCATTCCTGGTGAATGAGGAGTGGGGGCTGCGGCGGGGGTGGAGTTGCAAAGGTCTGCAGGGTAAGCTTGGGGGCCAGGGGTCTGGTATGGCATGAGGCGTCCTAAGGGGTTCAGAGGAAACAAAGTGAGCGTGGCCCTGAGCCCCAGCTCCCCAGCCCTGCCCACTGCTCCAGCTTCCAGATGGACAGATGGACAGATGGACAGGGCCCACCTCCCCCAGCAGGGCCTGCGGCCTCCCTGCGCTACCCTGGACATTCCCTGCCACTCGGCCAAACCCTGTACCCTCCCACCAGCAGTCTCCCAAAGAGCAAATATTTATTGTCCTTGGAAGAAAAAAAAAGAGTCCCCTTTTAGGACTGGGGTCTGGGAGCTGCTCTTGAGGTTTGCAGGGGCTTGGGAATGGCCCGAGGTGACCAGAAACCCCTGGGACAGATGGAGGGAGGAGGAGGAGGGTACCACACAAGCCAGTCTTGGAGGAGCGGCCACACCTTTCTGTCCCCATGCCTCTGGTTCCCCAGGAGGGGACTGAGGGCGTCCAGACCCCGCCCCCGGAGGTGTGAACGTGGGTGTGAGTCCTGGTGTGTGAGTGACTGTGGCGCACGGACTGTGCAGGAGCGTGCTTACGCGTGTCACTGCGCACGAGGCTATGGCCGCGCATGGGGAAGAGCAGGCCGGGCTCTGGAGGTTCTGCACGCTCATCCGCTGCATGCGTGTCCGTCAGTGCGCCCTCATCGGGCTGCGGGGTGGGGTGGGCCTGTGGACACAACCCCTGTTGAATGGCCAATTCAGTCAAAAATGCAAGTAAATTTAGCAGAGGAAAAAAAACCCGTCAGTCAGACGCAGGTCTGAATTGAGTGGTTGTTTGAGCGGATGGACCAAGTGTCTCGGCAGGCAGCGCGTGCTGCGGGAGGAGGGACGGCTCTCCCCAGCCGTGGAGGAGCGGGAACCAGGACCCTTGACCGCAGCAGAGACCAGGGAGCAGAGACAGGAGGAGGAGGACAGAGACGCAGAGAGGGCGTAGCCTCACTGCCAACTCTCACACAGCCCCCGGGACGAGGAGTGGGCCCAGAGGAGGACGCCAGGCCAGGCAGCAGCGTGCAAGGCATGACAGAGGGAGCAGCTGACAGCAGACACTGAGGAAGCCACAGAGGTGACGGGCGGCGAGGAGGCGGTGCTGGGTGGGGGGCCTCCGGTCCCCCTGCCAGCCCCGCCCACTGTGGTCCCCACGGTACCCTACCCCGCTGTGGCCTCGCCTGCAGGGCCACACCGACCCCTCTGTGGCAGGGCGTGGAGCCCCCGGCTAGGAATAGTCAGTCGATTCCGGTACCTGCCAGTGTGGGTATTTATATATCCGCCCGCCTGGCCCACGTGGCCACGGCTGGACACAGGTCAGTCCGCCCGGCCCGCCTGTGGGTTTGCATCCACCCCAAGATCCCCAGTGGCCCCTAGACACCCTACTCCACCTCTGCTCACCCTGCCTGTGCTACTGCGGGCAAGGGTCTCGCTTAAGTGTGTACGTACACACACACACACACACACACACACACTCACACACACTCACTCAGGAAGCTGGCCCACACAGGCTGTGCCAAGAGCAGGTACCCGCCTCTGCACACATTTTCACACACTTATTCTCATGCTAGATACATGCCTCAGCATGCATGTTCATACACCTGTGCACACAAATCTGCATACCTCTGCGCACACATACTGTGTTTGTGTGTGTACTGGGAACTGAACCCAAGGCTGCTCTACCACTGAGCTCTGGGCCTTTTTATTTTCCACTTCTAGGGTCTTGCTAAGTTATCCAGGCTGGCTTTGAACTTGAGATCCTACTGTCTCAGCCTCCCAAGTAGCTGAGATTACAGGTACACCTCACTTGCACACGTATGTGTACATACTCACATGCCTTTGCATACACAGCCACGCTCTCATACACGCACCTTTGAGCTCACAAGCATAGGAAGAACGTGGGCTGCGGATGGGCACTGGGAAGGAGCTGGGCTGAAGGGGAAGAACACAAGCTCCCACCAGGGCCTGCCCCGCGTGGTCCGCATGTGTGCGTGTGCATGAACGTGCGTGTGCATGAACGTGCATGTCCAGGTGTCTGGGGCCTTTCCACCGCCTCCTCCCATGACCCCTGGAGGCCCCTTGGCCTGTCCACAGCGGGGAAAACAGAGGCCAGAGCCCAGCAGCTGGCCGGGGAGGTCGGCATCCCCGGGTTCGGGGCTCGGGAGCCGCTGCATCTGTGTTGTTCTTGGCGCATCAGGCCCGATAAGGACGGGGTCAGAGCTGGCTCTCGTGGGAAAGGACTCTCTGCGAGGCTCCCGGCCCATTCCTTCCACCCCGAGCACACCAGGGCAGACGGACAGAAGGCCAAGGGCAGGAGGGATGGCTGGGGACAGGCACGTCCCCAGCAGGTTGGCCCCGGTGAGAGCTCACAGAGGATTTAGAGCCACACAGGTGCCTCAGTGTGGCTTGGCCCCCTGAAACACCCCGAGACCCCAAGTGCAGGGCTCAGGGCAGATAGCAAAAAGGTGTGACCCCCAGTCCAGGGAGCCTTGCAAGGTTCAGCAGCCAGGGCTGAGGTCAGAGCTCTAGCATGGGCGCAAGGTTGGATGGAGAAGCTTCCAGGAGGATCACTGGAATTTCGGGGACACTGGGCATTATCTCCCCATCCAAGAGCCCTTCCTCTGCTGAGGTCTCAGGGTTCACACCTGTACTGTGGGGTGTGGGTAGAGCCGGGCCACTGAGAATCCTGGGACCTGAGACGGCTTTCCCGCTGCTGAGACCTTTAGCCCTCCCAGGACTTCCCAGCAGAGGACAGGAGCTTGGAACCCCAGGGAACAATGGGCTGGAATCTGCACAAACAAAGACTCACAGGGATGGCAGATAAACTGGGCGGGCCTGGGGATTCCTGAGCCCCACCCCAGAGCCTGGTCCTGCGCATCCATCCAAAGGACAGCTCCAGCGTCAGGAACACACTGCCCAGACCACCCCAGTTCGGGGCCCCTCCAGAACATCTTGGTTCTAGACAGCGTTCAGGGAGAAGCAGGAGCGGGCTGCACGGCTGTCAGGGGCCTCTGCCACCTCCAAGGGTGGGCCTGGGCCTGGGGGGCTGAGGAGAGGATATGCCAGTCTCCTCACCCTCGTTGCCCCATGGAAGGCAGCAGCTGTAGGGGCAGTGAGGACTTGGGGCCGGGCTGCCAGGGACTAGGGTGAGGCTTCCCCACCAGCCCCGGGGATCCCAGCTTCCTTCTTCCATCTGGGGGTGCCTCTGATTCTCCCAGAGCTCCTATAGTGGTGCTCTGATCCCAGGGGCTCCTGGGGGAGAACTTCCTCATGAAGGGCCTGGGGGTGAGGACCCTGATCCAAGGGGCCCCAGGAAGCCCCTGCTCCTCTCCCCTTGTCCTCTGTGTGCCAGGTCGTCCGAGCCCCCCACTGCACCCGGGACCTGGATGCTGGAGTGGAATGATGCACGCAGCACCACCTTGGACCCAGCTGTGTAGGGCTTCGGGGAACGGAGATTCTCAGCCACTCCTGAGGACGCAAGGGGGTCCTGGGGGCCGAGCAGTGTCCAGGGTGGGCTGGAGCTGGGTGTGTGACTTCAGGTGGCACCTTGGCCTGGCTGGGCTTGGTCCCCTCCAGCTCCCAGCTGGCATCCAAGCTATGCACAGCTGCCCTCCTGTTATCCTCAGGACTGTCTATGAGGCAGCGACCCACCTGTCCCCAGGGAGGGTCCTTCAGCCTCTTTCACAATTGAAGGGGCCCTTGGTTCAGGCCGCAGGAGCAGGGTGACTCCCGGCCGCTACTGCTGCTTCCCAGCGCTGCTGTCGCCGCTCCCTAGCCGATCTGGTGCCTCTGGAACAGGTTCCCATGCGGCTGGATGGACAGGCAGACGCGGCGCTGACCCTGGCCCTAGATGGCCTCTGGGTCCACCAGTTCCCTGCCTTGCCCCAACTCCTGTCTGCAGAGGAAACTGAGGCTCAGCCATGGCTCAGGTGTCCTCAGATGGCCCAGTGTGACCAAGGACGACCCACGCGGAGGGTCCTTCCAGGCCACACAGGGCCATAGTGTCAAGACCAGGGTTCCCTGGGCTCAGGTCCTCCAGCCGAGGTCCCTCTGCCACAGCCCTGCCAGGACCCAGTGTCTGAGCTCCCCTCCCACCCCTCCTTCCTGGCCCCCTCCTCCCTTCAAACCGCAGGGCCCGGCAGCCTCTGGAACGCGTGCCCGGGGCCTCGGTGATATTTTGAGTTTAAGAAAACTTTGCAGCCGGCAGGAGCTCTTAAAGGTTATAAATAGCAGCACAGGGAGCCCAGGCCAGGAGAGGCGGAAACACGTGTCAAACACGCCTGGGAGGGGGATTCCGAGCTCGGACCCCTCCCACACACACCAGGGACCCGCGGGCTTCTGGGCTTTTTACGACCACCGGAGCGGGAAGTCACACCCCGCCCGGAAGGCGTCTGGGAAGCAAGACCCCTTTGGCCCCCACTGGGGTCCCTGAAGGCTGGCTGGGTTGCTGGGGCAGAAGGGGGCTCTGCAGAAAGGGGCTCTGAGGGAGCTTTCTCCCCTGCCTGCTGTGGCCCTGTGAGGACTGCAGAGCTGTCCAGCAGGGACGCCAGGGCAGAGGGAGTTTGGACAGTGGCCTCTCTAACCCCAGTAGCTCCTGGGCCACTTGAGGACTAGGGCAGAACGGGGATAACTTCAAGGTCATGGACAGTCCCTTCCACCAAATGCTGGTGCCTTTGTATTTGAAGGGACCTTAACCCAGCTACATAAAGTGTCACAAGAGGCATGCAGCGTCAAGCGCCCATCACCAGGGTAAGCAGACCCTAGGGCCGCAGCATCCCACCACAATCCAAGCCTAATATTTCAGCTTCCAAAAAGATCTCCTGCTAGCCAGGTATGGTGGTACATGATTGTACTGTCAGCACTCTGAGAGGCTAAGGCAGGGAGATCTCAAGTTCAAACTCAACTCTGGCAGCGAAACAATTTAGTGAGATTTCCAACTCCAAAAAAAAATTTTTTTTAAAGGGCTTAGAGCCGGGCATGGTGGCGCACGCCTGTAATCCCAGCACTCGGGAGGCTGAGGCAGAAGGATCTTTGTGAGTTCAAGACCAGCCTGGGTACAAAGTGAGCTCAAGGCTAGCCTGAACTGCATACTGAGACCCTATCTCAAAAAAAGGAAAAAAGAAAAAAAGGGCTTAGGGATGTAGCTCAATGTGAAGGCACAAGTTTCAATCCTTTATTTATTTATTTTTTTGGAAGGTTCAATCCTTAGTATGGCAAAAAGTAAAGAAGAGGAGGAAGAGGAGGAGAAAAGAAGAAGAGGGAGGAAAAAAAGGGAGGGGAGGAAGGAGAAGAAAAGGAAAAGGAGGAGGAGGAAGAAGAGGAAGAAGAGGAGGAGGAACTCCCCAAAGAGATGGGGAAGAGGAGACTAGAGGAGACGAGAGACCCCCAGCTCCAGTGGGTACCAGGTGTGGCGCATCAGCAGCCCAAGGCCAGCCCTGGGGTCTCAGCAAAGTCAGTGGTCAGGGCACTGGAGCCCCAGGTTTCCCCAGGAGGCCATTCAATTTGAGAGTGGTTCTCAGGACTCCAGTCCGGGGGACACAGCCCTGGCGGGGGAGGGGGTCCTGACCTAAGGGTAAAGTTGTGAAGTCCTCTAGCCGTTGAAGGAGCGCCAGCCTCCCCTTGGTGGAATCGTCCCCTCTGCTCCCCAGTGTCCACACCATGGGAACTGTGACCCCCCACCTGCCACCCCGGACCTCCCTTTCCCAACCCCACCTGCTGCTCCTGTTCCCCAGAAGCCAGGCGAGGGAGGTGTCCAGGAGCTACAAGGCTCGGGGAGCCCAAAGGTTTACGGGTTTATGGGAGCCCACTGTGTCCCCAGGGCCCGGCCAGGTACAGCCAGCCGAGTCTTTGCTGTCTTTCTCCCCTGGCCTCCAGATGCAGCCTCCTGTCCTGGGGATGAGGCTGGCTCGGCCCCTTGGAGGAACATGGCTAGACTCAGGGGCCCCAAGCTCAAGGCCGGGGAGGACGAAGATTTCCAGATTCACAGCTCTGCCTGCTTCCAAGGCAGGAGGTTCAGGCACTTTAGGAGCCCTTTCCAGTCTCAAATTTTCCGTCACCGTCCCGTCACCGTGGGCAGGAAGGTCCCAGCCTCCATCCCTGGTCAGCGAGGACAGGGACGGTGGGACGAGCAGAGCAGGCCAAGTGACCTCCAGAGCAGGGAAAAGCAGGGGCATGTGGCAGGGACCAGGGGCCCTCAGTCCTCTGGACACTGCCGTACAAGGAACGGGGCCCTCCTGGTCCTGGCCACCCTCTTGAGTTGGCACCTCCCAGGAGCCCTGGGCAGGAGCCTGTACATGCTGTTTATCACACTCTTACCACGTGCCCCAAGCTCTCCGTTCGGCTCTCTGAGCCTCAGTTTCCTTCCCTGGACCAGGCATTCCCAAACTCCCGCCACGCTTCCCAGTCTGGGAATCCAATAACACGTCAGAAATAAGCGCATGCTCCTCCCTACACGTCTGCAGGACCTGGGGGAGGTGGTGCTGGGATGGGGGTCCTGGGATGGTGCCCGGGTGGTGAAGGGGCGGTTTGGCCCTGTCGCCTCACGTGCCGGGCACTGGGGCTGTGTCTGGAATGTGCTGAGTGGCCACTGCCATGTGAATCATTATACCTTGGCAGGCCGAGCCGGGACTTCCAGACCCAAACCAGCTCCGGCTGGGCTCAGGGTGGCCGTGGGGCTGCAGGCATCAGGACAGGGCTGGATGGAATACAGGGCCCCACCTGTCTTCTAGCTGGGGGTCACTGGGTCCCCAGAGCTGGGACATCAAGACTTCCAGGTTTCACTTTTCTTACCTGGCATGCAGGTGTGAAGCAGCCCAGGTCCCATCTGATTTCTCAGGAGCCTAAAGTTTGAAGGAAGTCACACGTAGGGGCTGCGCTCATATTTCACGGTGGTTTGAAATTACTGAATTGTAGAAAGGGCCAAAGGGAACCAGGTGTGGTGGTGAATGCCTGGTAATCCCAGCACTCTGGGATTATGCTTTGAGGCCATAGGAAGTTCAAGGCCAGCCTCAACTACACAGCAGGATTCTGTCTCAAAAAATAATAATAAAATAAAGGAAGGGCCCAGGGGTTAAACCGGGACCCGGGGAGAGACCAAGGGTGAGTTAGAGAGAAGCAGGGCGAGGAAAGGACCACTGAGGCCCGAGCCGGCCTGGGCGCCTGGCAGGCGGACGCACGAGGGCGGGGGAGGGCCCAGCCCAGGGCATCTGATCACGGCCACACTCGGGGTCTGGGACAAAGTCCTGGGCCGGCACAGGGCTTGCTGAAAAATAATTAATTTTTCTTTTCAAGGGAGAGCTCTGACTCAGGCCTTTTCCTATCCCCAGCAGCCGCATCCTCGCCAGACCTGGACCAGAGAAGCTGCCCCACAGCCGTCCATGGCCTCCGCATGGCCACCCTGAGTCTGCCCTGCAGCTTCCGGTCTGGGCCTGGTTCCGAAGGCCTGGGGACTCCAGGTGAGGGGGGCGTGGCCCAGGGACCCCAGGGAACATGCGTGCTGCTGGGAGGGGCAGAGCTGTGGTGAACACTGGTTAGCACCATGGGGCACGCAAAATGCGCCTTTCTTTCTTTCTTTCTTTCCTTCTTTCTTTCTTTCAGTTTTTTGTGACAGGGTAGCTTAGGCTGGCTTTGAACTCAGCAATCCTCCTGCCTCTGCCTCCTGAGTGAGGGCTAGGATTACAGGAGGGACATCCTTATGGACACGTGTCGTGGACCTGGCATTCTGACCACAGGCACCTGTGACCACGAGACCAGCTGGACAAGAAGTCTGTACCTCAGCCTCCTGGGACTGCTCCCCACCTGGGACAGAGCTTGCTGGCCCCTGACCCCCCACCTTCCCCCGGCCTCCCTGAGGCGGGGGAAGCCAGGCCCCACCGCATGGGGAGGGGGCTCCCCGCCAGCTGCTGGAGCAGCCAGCAACTCGGGGGTGTTTATGAGCAGCCAAAATGGCTGTAAAAGTGGCACCTCGCTCCACTTAGGGCCCGGCCATCCTCTCCCCTACGGGCCCTTTGCCCCAGAAAGCTTCCAGAGGACCCTGGAAACAGCAGGGTCTGGGGCTGGGACTGGGAGGAGGCTCGGCCAGGGTCGGAGTCCAGCCAGAGGTGAGAGGTCAGGCTGGAGGAGGACGCAGCCTGGGCTGAGAGGTGCAGTGGAATAGGGCTCAGTCTGGGAGCAGGGCTGACTTCAGGATGCAGTGACTGAGCAGGGCTGGCGCGAAAAATGGGGCATTGTGACTCAGAAGCAGACGTGAGCCTGGCCCGAGAGTACCCAGGCTGGGGCAGGAAGGGGACAGCTCCCTGTCTGGGGCCACTTGGCCTGTATGCCTTGGCCAGGGCCCTATCCCCGAGGTAGCAGCAAGGCCTGTTAGCCTGGGGCTGCCGCACTGGCAGGGTTGGAGCTGGAGTGCAGCCCCTGCTCCATTTTTTTTTTAAACAGGGTTTCACTATGTGCCCCAGGCTGGCCTCAAACTCACAGTGATCCTCCTGCCTCAGCTCCTGCCCTGAGTACTGGGATTGCAGATGTGTGCCACCATGCCCAGGGTCCCTGCTCAGGTTCTAAGGTCCAGGGAGGCCATGGGTCCTCCTGCTAGGCCCCCCAGCTTAGGGTGGGAGGGAGGGACGGACCCCACCAGGGAAGCTTCCAAAGGCTACTGAAACTGACCAGAAACTGATGGGGGGGTACTCTGTCAAAAGGGTGATTGTGGCTCTGCCAGTGCTGGGTCCTTCCAGCTAATGTGTGACACCCCCACCTGCCCGGTGGCACCCCCAACCAGAGGCCTAAGGATGAATTAGGGGGTGCGTGGCCCCACCTACAGCTGTGGAACATCTAGCAGGGGCTCTGAAAGCCCCCAAGAACTACGGAGAGGAAATAAGAGCCCCCAAGAACTACGGAGAGGAAGTAAGAGCCCAGAGCCCACCAGGCCGGCCTACAGCCCTAGACAGCCCCCTCAGGTCCTGTGGGCTGTTGTGAGTCAAGTCTGAGGCCTCCCCACTCCAGCTCCAAGGTTAACTTCTCAATCCTGACCCTTGGGGCTAGGGATTTAAGCTCAGCAGCACAGTGCCTGCCTGGCAAGCACAAGGTCGTGAGTTCAATTCCCGGTACCGGAAAAAAACAAAAAAAAAAAAACATCAATCCTGACCCCCCATGAATGTCTCACCTTCACCAAGGTGGAAGAGTGGGGTGAGAAGTCAAGAAAAGGGGCGTGGCCACAGGAATGTGTGGGACAGACAGCTGTGGGCTTGGGCCACACAACAATAGCTGGACTGGGCCAGGGACCATTGACATTTTGTTTTTGCTGTGTAGCCCAGGCTGGCCTCCAACTAGTGGCAATCCTCCTGCCTCAGCCTCCCATGTACGGAATTACAGGTCTAAGTCATAATTTGGGGACAATTTAGATGGACAGAGGAGCTCATTTCTACAGGCTGCCTGTGGGGTGCAGACCAAGGACCTGGACACTCTCAGGGGAACAGTGAAAGGCACCCTCTGAATCTACTCCTTAACTTCCCCATTTTACAGATGAGGAAACCAAGGTCCAGAGATCAGGGGAGTCCTAGTGGTTAGGACACACAACTAGCAAGTGGGCCAGCCAGGCTGCCACGTGGCCTCAATATTTTTCAGGGCCCCACACTCTCATTAGTTTCCCCCCTCCCCCTCCCCCTCC
>NW_004955420.1:25272520-25291984 GCF_000276665.1 Chinchilla lanigera | reverse complement strand
AGCAGGGCCGGCGGCGGCTGCCCCGAGGGACGCGGCCCTAGGCGGCGGCGATGGGGGCCGCCCGGATGGCTCCCGGCCTGGCGCTCCTGCTCTGCTGCCCGGTGCTCAGCTCCGCGTACGCGCTGGTAAGTCGCTCGCCGCGCACGCGGGCCACCCTCGGGACGGTCCCGGCGCGGCTCGGGGCTCCCCCGGGAGGGTCTACGGCCGAGTCTCGGTCCCTCCAGGCATCTGACCTTCGGGTGGTGGCCGCCCTCGCGCCCTGGTTCTCGGTTCCTGCTGCTCTCTTCGGAGTTTCTGGAGTGTCTGTGCCAGATGCCTGGAGCCTCCCAGTTGTGAAACTTGGGTTTGGGGTTCCATGACTGGAAATCTGTGGTTGGGGCTTTCTTACTCGCTGCTGCTATGAGCACACACAGTTTGGGGTGTCGCCTTCGGAGGTGACAGTGTGATCCAGCAGAAAGCCTTGTGTGATCCGGGCTTTGACTCTGGTTGGGGAGTCTCGAAGACTGGGATTTGGGGGCCTCTGCCTTCCTCAAGTCTTGGAAATTCGGCACGCAAAGCGGGGGGGTGGGGGACGGAGGTCAGGACTCCCCAGGCAAGGGAAGAGTTTAGGGCCCCCTCCTGCTGTCCCAAACACTTTCAGACCCACGCGCGCGTGCACCGTGGTGGCCTGCTTTACCCAGGGTGGATGCTGTCTGCCCCGGGAGGTAGGTGTGGTGGGTGTGGAGGGCGAGGTGCACCTCCGCGGGAGACGGGTGCTGGAGGGGCCTCCCGGTGTATGAAGAGATCCCTGGGGAGATGAAGACCGCAGAGTGGCCCAGAAAGCCAGAGACAAACAAAGGGGCGTGGGGATGAGAGCACCCCGGAGCACCAAGACACAAATGCAGAGACCGCAGGGGGAGAGCGCTGGAGACTGCACAGTCTCCTCCTGGGCCGGGGCCTGGGAGTTCCCTGGGGAGCACCAGCCGGTCCTGCCCCGACCCCTACCCCAGGCAGGGTGCGACCCTTGCTCTCAAGAGAGGGCTCTGAGCAGCAGCGGGTCCCAGCACCACCAACAGAGCTGCAGCTGGGAGGCAGGAGCCTGGGGTCCCCCAGCTTTGCCCAGCGCTGTGTGACCTTAGGCTGTCCCTCTGCACACCTCGTTTGTCCCATTTGTAAGAGTGTATCAGAGAAGCATTGGCTAGCATCCCCCCATGAGACTCTGCCCCTCTGCGCACCCCCGTCACCAGTGTCCCCTGTTCTCAGTTCTGGTCCAGCACAGGTCCCAAAGCCTAAGGTCTCTCCCCAAAAGAGGACTTGTAAATAGAGGAGCTAAGCCCTGCGTGAGCCCTGCCTGTGCCCCACCTGGGCACGGTGTGTGCGTGGGGTGGACAGGGCGATGGGGGGGGGCAGGGCGGTGTCCTGGAAGTGCACCCCTGGGCTGATGCGACTCTGGGCCTAGGTGTGGAGTTCGTCGGGGTCTCTGGGGTTGTGTGTCTGAGCCCACGCGTGCGTTCGTGTGAGTTGAAGCTGGGGGTCTGCACGTGCCTTGTGCTGCATGCTGGGCACGCGGGTGTGCATGCGCTGTGAGCGTGCGTGCCCCCAGGTCTGTTGTTTTCTGATTCTTGTTTAACACCTCCGTCCTTGCTCCCTCCCAACACAGTTCTAAGCACTGATCAACACGCACCAGCCAGCTTACTCTTCCCGGGACCGAGCCATGTGCTTCTCCGCTGTTAAATTTTATTTATTTATTTATTTATTTATTTATTTTTGAGCCAGGATCTCATTGAGTTGCCCAGGCTGGGTTAGAACTTGCAGTCGTCCTGCCTCTGTCTCCCAGGGTGCTGAGATTACAGGTGTGTGCCACCATGGCCAGCTGGCCGCATTGTTTTTGGACCCAAATTACACAACCACTGTGATTGTTGTTTATCTCATGCTAACCAAGTGCCAAGCCCTGTGTGTCTCCTCGGGGGATGGCCGGAGTCCCTAGAGCCCCACGCTGCTCTGTATGGAAGCCGAGCTGTGTGCAGAGGGTTGTCCTGCCTAGGCTGAGGGTAGGGTGGCAAGAGGGATGCCAGACAGTCTGGACTTTATTGGGGCAGGGACCGTCGGGATGCAGCCCAAGGGGAGTCCTCCGGGGCCCTGGCTCGCTGGAACCAGCAGGAACGTTTCTGTCCTGATCTGTACTGGTACCCACCAAGCCCACTAGCCTCAGCTGGCCCAGAACCCGTGTGCTCCCTGCCCAGCCGGGCCTGTGACTGACAGTACTCACCTCTTCCGAGACCTGGTGCCTGGGGGTGCCGCGATGAGCTGAAGAACGGGCGCTTGTGCTCGGCCTCAGCTGGTTCTTCCCGCACCTTCAGGGAAGAGGAGGCAGAGGTCCAGAGGGGACGGACCACAGACTCTGGGGAGGAGGCAAAGGGTGGGCTCCCCCCGGGGCAGCGGTGTCTTAAGGACACCCCCAGCACAGAGGCTTGGCTTGCGGCAGCCTCGGATGTTCCTTAGCTGCCCCGGGAAGGTGTCAAGAGGTCTTGAGCAGTGACCGTCCCCAGATTCTGAGCCTGAGTGGGTCACAATTTTTTCTCATCCCCTGTTCACCCAGCCATTGATGGGTATGTGGCAAAGAGGTGGGATTTGAGCCTAGGGCTTCCTGCTCCTGCTCTGAACTCCTTTCTCCAATGCAGAGCAAGAGAGCTGCTTCTGGCAGGAGACCTCAGGGTCTCACTCTGCATTTTTTTTCTGTTTCTTCCTTTTTCTTTTTTAAAAACAAGATCCTTCTGAGTTTTTTAACTTTTATTTTTTTATTTGCAATTTTATAACTCATTCCTGATACGTTCATTCTTACAAAAGAGTCAGCTAATACAGATGAAAGAGAAGAAATCCTCCTTGGTGACATCCAAGCCCTGTCCCCCTTCTCGGTGAAAGCTGTGGGGTTTGTCTGTGTTTTGAGACAGGGTCTCTCTCGCTATGTAGTCCAGGCTGGCCTCAAACGCACAGTGATCCCCCTGCCTCGGCCTTTTGAGTTCTGGGATGACAGGTCTGCTTTAGAGGAAACCACTTTTAAGACACTTTGAGGGTGGGGCATTCTCAGACCTCCTTTCCTGTTTATAAGTGGTGCCATTCTGGACAAGGCAAGGAGATGATGGCTTTGTTCTGTTGTGTTCCGTTTATTTCCCTGGTTGGTGTAAAATAGTCTCAGTGTTTTGCTTAGAGGTCCATCTTGGACACCTGCATGCCAATATATACATTTACCTTTTTAAATGCTGCATAGTATTCCAATATGGGAGCTTCATAAAGCATTCCTCAGAACATACATTAGATTGTTTCTACATCGTTGTTCTCTGCTTATAAGTGCACTCGTGTGCGTGTGAGAGAAGGTTCTAGGCAGTGGCACGGAAGCTCCTTGAAATGCCCTCTTGTGTCCCCATGTGACTATTTCCCTGTAGGATATTTCTAGATTTCGTCTTTGCTGGGTCTGAGAGCATGCACATTTCTTATTTTAATAGGTCTGGACAAATAGCCCTCTAAAAAGCTTTTGCCGGTTCAAACTCACCAGGACTGACAGGGAGGGCCTCTCCCCAGCCCGCTCGATCTCTCCTAGGATTGGCGGGGAGGGGTTCTTTGTTCCACTCTGCATCCTGATAAGAGAACAGTGGCAACTCTTTCCTGGTAATGTACCAATGAGCAATGATTTTTGGACTTCATGCTTATTTATTATCCACCTTCTCAGACAGCCTGCTCCAAGCCACTGCTCATCTTCCTATGGGTTATTTATCCTGCGCGTATTGATTTGTCGAGGCTTTTTATATCACCTGCCCTTAAACACATCCTCCCCTCCTCCCCACCCCGGTGCCCAGCACTGCCCAGCCCTCCCGGGACTTCGGTTTTCTTCGGAATGTTTTAATGAGGCGTCAAGCGGCCTCCCCCAGATTCCTGTCGTGGGCCTTCTGGGGACACTCCCTGGTTGTCCAGCCGCCACATCAGGAAGGGAGCTATTTCAGAGAGAGAGAGGGAGAAAGGAGGGGGCAACCAGAAAAAATAAAAGGTAGGGTGGGGCTTCTGCAGCCCCCCAGAATCGTCCGCAGATGGTGGCGTAGCTGGAGAGGAAGCAAAGTTGCTCAGCTCCGTAGAGGCACTGGGGACCTCCTAAGCCCTAGGAAGTCCAGCTCTGGGCTTGTGTCGGAGGCGAGACCCGAGGACCCTGCTTTGCCCACCAGCCGTGCTCAGAAGGCCCTGCATCCTCCATCCTCCATCCTCCTGGCCCAGCTTGGCTGCGTGTGAAGATCCACCCGTCCCAGCAGCCAGCTCCGCATCCCCGCTCCGTCCCGCTGCCTGCCCCCGCGGCAGCCACGCTGGCTGGCTGCGATGAGAGGCGTCACAGTGCCTGCCGGCCCGAAGACAGACAGCCTGTTCAGGAAGGCCTGGCGAGGGGGAGGAGAAGTCAGCACTTGTCAGCGGTGGCGGACAGGAGCCCGGCCCAGCCTGCTCGGGCCAGACAGACAGACAGAGGGCAGCAAGGGGCGAGGGAAGAGCCCTGGCCAGCTGGCACACAGTCGCCATGGGGTGCCAGCGCAGGTCCCAGGAGTGGAACCTGAAGGTGGGGTGCAGGAAGGCCATGAGGTCACAGGCGCGTCTCCTGTTAGCAAGGTTTGTCCTGGCTTTGCGGGAACCGTGCACCACCTTGCTATGGACACCAGTGCCCAACTCTCCTCTGCTAGCTGGAGCTGGAGATCAGCCACCATCCCAACACACTGCCCCGTCCCGGAGGTGAAGACTTCGGTGCAGGTTGCAGAGACACTTGCTTGGTGCAGCAAAGGACTCTGGGAAATGACATTGCCGCTGGCACCGTGGGCCTGTGTGGCTGGGAACTTCGGCTTTTTTCCCCTTTTCGCAGGGGCTGCTGCTCCTCTCCATTCCTGGCCCTCCTCTTTCTAACTGCCCCTTGGCCTCAGTGTCCCCTTTTGTATATTGGGGGATGTGGTGGGAGGGGGGAATTCCAGCAAGTCTGGGGTCACCAGCAGCAGATAAAGAACTTGCAGAGGGGAAGGGAGTGAGGGGCGTGGACCCGCTCTGTCCCACACGATCGTCAGCCACGGTTCGCGTGCCAGCTCACCGCCTTCGTGCCAGCTCCTTCGCCGTGACCAGGCCATCCCAGCTCCCACCACCCCTTGCTCTGCGGGGTCCCTGGGAGCTGAGTTAGGGGACAGCCCCTGGGGACAGGCGTGGGTAGGAAGAGGAGGGCCGGGAGCAGATGGCTTCTCTTCTTTTCGGCTCTGAACTAAGGAAGTAACAAAACGTAACTGGGTGTCTCGACCACAGACACTCTCTCCCGGGGATGACAGCTTCTGTGTTTGTTCCTGCGCCTGCCTGGAGCCCCGCGAATGCCAACTCGATGTTCCAAGCTGCCTGCCACCCTGCTCTGCCAGCTCAGGGCTGAGGTCGGCCGTGTTGCCCGCGTGTGTGTGCGTGCGTGCTGCAGGACCGAGGACAGTCCTATGACAGCTGGGTCCTAGGGCGTCACAGCCCTAATCTGAGACCACGGAGGACCGGGGGGCTGCAGGGTACCTGGGGGTAGCACTGGGTGGCCCTGTCAGCAGTGGGTTTGGACAAAGTGACGCCTGGCCGGGAGCCAGCCCCAGCCCTCCAGGCCTCATCTGAGGCCCCAGATGTGCAGACTGATCTCAGTGGCTGCTGATCCAACTCCTCTGCGCCCTGGAGTGAGGCCAAGCCGAAGGCACGGGGGAGAAGGGTTGCAGGAGTGGGGATGACAGGGAGGGGCTGCCCCCTGGAGTGGGGGGCATCTCTCCCTTATCCCTGGGAAGAAACCCTCCTTACTCAGGATGCAGGCAGCGGAGGGGCCCATGGCCCCCAAGCACAGATTTGGGGGACCTGGCAGGACCCTAAATCCTAGCAAGTCCTAGGCAGATCCATGGAGTCACTGGGATGTCCTTCACCCTGAAAGCATTGTACCCTCCTACTTCCTGCCCCCAGCTCTCCCCGAGGTCCCCCAAGCCATCTCCCCTTTGCTGTAACCCCTAGACTCTGTCATCTACCCAGTCTACCCGTCTCCCAGGAGTAGACCCTGAAGGTGGGGTGCAGAAGGCGTGTCTCCTCTTAGCCAGGTATGTCCTGGCTTTGCTGGAACCATGCACCACCTTGCTCCAGACACCAGCACCCGACTCTCCTCTGCCAGCTAGAGCTGGGGACCAGCCAGCACCCCAACATACTGCCCCCATCCCCGCTAGATGAAGACCTTGGTGCAGCTGCAGGTAGCCCCTACAGAGGGGCCCTGGTCTGGAGCACCGGCAGGCATGGAGGGGCAGGGGCCAGGAGGGATGGCTGTCAGGTCCTGCACTGGTGATAGCAGAGCCCTGTCCCCCAGGGAACCTTGAAGCCAAAGCCACAGAGCTGGTGGACGGTGGGCATGGGATTTGTGCTCTAGGCTCCCTGGAGAAGCAGAAAGTGTGAGTGAGGAAGAGGGGAGGTGTCCAGGAGGGGCTCTGAGGCTTAGAGCTGGGGTGACCCCTTCTCCTTGGGACCATGCTTTCCTACCTCTCACCTGCATTCGTCCTGAAGCCCAGGGAAACCAGGCACCATAGTGCATGCCTCTAATCTCAGCACTCTGGAAGGCTGAGGCAGGATTGCCAATTTGAGTCCAGCCTGGGCACTTAATGATTTGAGATCCTGCCTCAAAATAAAAACTGAAGGGCTGGGGATGTAGCTCGGTGCAGAGGCCCTGGATTCAATCCCTAGTGTTGCAAACCAAAATGAAATATAATAATAAATAAAGCCCAGGGAGACCAGAAGCAAGGCCACCATCCCTGTGGATGAGTGAAGAAGTTGGGGCCCCAGGGGGTGCTGGGAGCACATAGCCTGCCCCTTCCTGGCCGTGGGGAGAGTAGGGGGGACCCTCCTGGCCCCGAGGGAGGGGGTGTTGGTCATTTCTCTACCCACGGCCGCCTGCCTCACTCTGGTCCATCTGCTGTCTTCTGTTCCGGTGTCAGCAAGATGGGGACGGGTGGGCACCGGTCAGGCTTCAAGAGCTTCCAGGAGCTTCGGGAAACGGTGTCCTCTGACTCGGGAGGGGCGCAGGGAGGGCTTGAGGGAAGGAGATGGCAAAGGTGGGGGGCAGTGGTGCTGGCGGGGGCTTCATGGTGGCGATGGCTTGGTGGAATGGTGCCGGCAGGTGTGCCCGCTGTGATGGTGCTGATGGTCACAGCAGTGCTCACGGTGGGACTGGTGTGGCCTGAGGGGTGGCGGGGGTGCTGGCGCCGATGGCCTTCCTGGTGGTTGTGCTGGGGATGGCAGCTGTCGCTGGAGGCGTTAGTCACAGCCATGGACCGCCAGTGAAATGGGGGCTGCAACCAGGTGGGGAGGGCAGGGATCCCCAGTGTCGGGGACAAGGAGACTCGGGTTAGTCTTGGCGGCCCCAAACCTGGCAAGTCAAGGCATCCTCCTTCAGCCCGTCAGGCTGCCCAGCCATCTCCGTGGGCTGTGGTGGGAGGCAGGGGAGGATGAGTTGAGGGGCTGCTGGTCAGTACGTGGGACGCCGCTCCGCGGGGTCCTGTAGGTGCCAGGTCCAGCTGAGATCACGGAGGATCACAGACTGGCGGGTGTGAACATTAAGCATGCCGCATGCTTTCAGGAGCAGACACGGGACTGTGCCCACAGACATGTCCGAGCATGCATGCATATGCATGTGCACGCGTGCGCGCACACATACACGCACGAGGTGTGATGAGAGTCACAGTGAATGTTATAAATATTTATTACAGTGAAAGATAAATTCCTTTCAAAATCCTCCCCTCACTTCAGACATGCTTAGCCCACCCTTCTTGCCACAGTCTGAAGCAGTTCCGGAGCCCTCTTTTCTGAGGGCCTTTAAAAAGCGTGATCAGAAATACCGTGAGTGCCCCTGCTGAGTGCCATCTGATGGACACGCGGGCTCGTAAAAACAGGATTCTGTGGAAAAACACGGATCTGGCACCATGAGACCTCTGGCTCGTCCTAAAGTCAAAATGGCCATGAAGGGGAACTGCTTTGAATTGATTCAGGACACTGAGGCTGCCGCAACAGCGAAACTAAAGACGGAGGACTGCAGGACTGCTTCAGGAAGTGGCGGGGACCGCGGGGTGATCCTGTTGGAAGTGAGGGGGAGCATTTTGAGGGGGATTCAGGACAGTGTGCCTTGTGCTGCAATAATGTTCTAAATGTAAGTGGGCACTGTATTTTCCGACCATGCCACTCACGTGCGTTCACAAGCACGCTGGGCTCCAGGCCCCAGTTTTCTTGCCGGAGGGCGCCCACGTGGGAATCCCCGGGAGGGCACACAGCCGCTGAGCGTGTGCGTGGCCACGCGCATGCGCAGACACAAGCACACGCACGCACGCACGTCCCTCGCTAAGTGAAACCAGCAGAGCCGCCTCGAGCCAGTTGGAGACTCCTTGGCCTGGGAGCCCTCGCTGCTGCCGCCAAGAGACGCGGTCAATTAACTTCTCCTGCAACCGGGCTCCCTGGTCGGCCGGGCCGCCGCCCTCCCTGCCGCCTCCTTCCTCCCTGTCTCCAGCGGCATGCGGACTGTGCTCTGCGGTGTCCAGCAGGGGCCGTGGTCCTGCGCTGGGGTCTGAGGGCACATGGCCCTACCTTGGGAGGGGCGTCCGGGGCATCCCTGGGTCTCGGGATGCACGCATCCCTGTGGGTCCCTCCCTGTCCTCCCCGAGTCCCTGTCCCGGCAGGGGAGGACAGCCACTGCAGTGCTGGGCTGCTGCCTGCGGGCTCAGCCCCTCTCCCTCCTGAGCTGCCGCCTGGGCCAAGCCCTCACCCCCCACGGTGCTGCCTTTCCTTCCTTGCAATGAGTGCGGGCAGGGCGATTCCCAGTGGGAGTACAGGGTCGAGGGGTGAAAGAAGAATATTCGCACCAGGTGTCACACGCCTGTAATCCCAGCACTGGGGTAGCTGAGGCAGGAAGATCACTTAAGTTCGAGGCCAGCCTGGATTCCATAGTGAGACCCTGCCTCAGAAAAATAAGAAAGAGAAGGTGGTTCCTGCCGGAAAACAGCAGGCACAAAGGCCTGTGGCTGAGGGGGGCTCGAGGCGGGAGGCAGGGAGCTTCAGGGGTGCCACGCTGCCCAGCCCCAGCAGCTTCCCAGCAGCTCTTGATCGGGTCACTCTAAAGAGACTCTAGGCGAGGAGGCCAAGGTGCCCAGCCTTCCCTGGGAAAAGTGCTGACGGGGATCCCGGACTGGGTGGAGACCGGTGACTCCCCTTGTCCAGGGCCGGCTGGGCTCGTCTCCCTGGGGTCCAGCCCTTCTCCCGCATCCCATCCAGGCCGGGCCCCCAGCAGTCAGTCCTGTGAGGACTCACTCTGGGACATTCCATGCATTCCCGTGTGCCCCAAGGGAGCAGACCGGACAGAGAATGTGGCCCAGGGTCCAGGGTTACTGGTGGACAGGGAGGGGACAGTGCCGTGGTCTCCCATCTGATGAGCAGGCTCTCTCGGGTGCCACAGCTTCCCATCTGTAAAGTGGGAGCTCCAAGCCGGGAACATTGTGCACACTTGTGATCCCAGCAGGGAGAGGTTGAGGCAGGAGGACTGCCAGCCTGGGCAACTTAACTTAATGAGACCCTGTCTCAAAATAAAAAATAAAAAGGACTGAGGATGTAGCTCAGTGAGAAGATCCTGGGTTCGATTCCCAGTACCCCAGAAAAAGAGAAGAGAAAATAAGTTACATAAGCGGATCTCCCAGGTGCAGCCCACTTTCTGCGTTCCCCAGAGGGAGGACCTTTGCAGAAGGGAGTCCTTAGGAGGGTCAGGCCCAAGTACCCAAACTTGGCCCGGCGGTCTCCTGCTGCCTGCAGTGTGACCTTTGCCTGTGCAGGTAGATGCAGATGACGTCTTCACCAAAGAGGAACAGATCTACCTGCTGCATCGAGCCCAGGCCCAGTGCGACAAGCTGCTCAAGGAAGTCCTGCGGACGGCAGGTGGGTGGGGCTAAACGAGGTGGGCGGGGCAGGTGAGGCTGAAGGGCCTCAAGGAGCCTGGCAGGAGTGGGCCCAATAGAGGGGACTGTGGGAAGTGGGCACCGGAAATAGGGTGGGTAGACAAGAGCGCAATCAGCTAGGTCCTGTGCTCAGGCCCCTGTGCTGCCCCTCATGCCAGTCGTCAAACCCTCAGACACCTTCACCTCCTTGCACATCCTTAGAAGACAGACTGGGAGGGGACGGAAGAGCCAGGACCGTCCCAGAGGTGCATGTAGGGTGGTTGGAAGGCCACACTGCCCCAAGGCAGGCCAGCATCTCTGTCAGCCCAGGGGCCAGGCCCAGCAGCATGGGCTTCCTGAAGGAAGGGCTACCCAAGGCTGGGCCGTAAGGAGGGAGAGGTCTTACATGATGCCATGCAGGCAGGCACAGTGACAAACCCTATAATCTCAGCTACATGGGAAGCTGAGGCAGGAGGATCACAAGTTTGTTGTGAGCCTGGGCAACTTAATGAAAATTAAAATTTAAGAAGGCTTGGGGCATAGCCCCATAGTAAGTGCTTGCCTAGCCATGCTTGGCCCTGGGTTAGACACCCACTATTATGAGGGGGAAAAAAGGCCACCTGAGCGTCTGTCTGTGGGGTTGGATGGAGAGTGGTGGGGACAGAGGGACAAGGGTGTGGTCGTTGCCATGGGAACTGTAAGGGGAGGGGCAGCACCAGCCTGACTCCGCCTGGGGCAGGTCTCTCTCCCTGTCCTCCCTGAGTCCCTGTCCTGGCAGGGGAGATGGGGTCTCGTGACATCCGTCCAGGCCTTGGTATCTGTTTGGTGACTCTCCCGACCCGAAGCCCCCAGGCCCTGACTGCCCGACCTCCCAGCGCAGATGCACACCACACCTGCGCTCGCTCTAGCACATCCTCTGCCCCCTCACTCTCCACCTGCCAAGCACCTGACCTTCTGTGAAGCACATCCTTGCCCTGGTCTCTGGGCAGGGGACAGACTCCATGGTCCAAGGAGGTGTCTGAAACTGGGATCCACCCAGCTCTGCTTCCGCAGCCCCTGACAGCCGCAAATGCCCTGATTTCTGCAGCCAACATAATGGAATCAGACAAGGGATGGACCTCCGCATCCACATCTGGGAAGCCCAAGAAAGAGAAAGTGTCTTCGAAGCTCTACCCCGAGTCCAAGGAGGACAAGGAGGTGTCCGCTGGCAGCAGGCTCCGAGGTACGTCAGCTCCCAGCATCCTTCTGAGTCACCTGTCCCCATCGGTCGTGAGTTCCTGTGGAAAGGAAGGGGCCACAGCCGCTTCCCCAAGAAGCAGGGCAGGGGCTGGGAAGAGACAGCCTGGCATGCAGAGAGGCAGGCACACGGGAAGGGACCTGTACAGCCACGTGGAGAGAAAGAGAACAGAATGCTGGGAGACGGGGGCAGGGAGAGAAGTGGGGAGACACAAAATCAGACAGAGGGGGCCGGGAGGCACAGTCTGACGGTCTGGGGCTGGCGGAGGAGGTATAGGGTGACACACAGTGGGGAGGGTCACATGACAGAGTAAGATAGTAGGGCAGCCACAGAGGGGCGGGCCCAGGACAGTGGGACAGGAGGGGAGAAGAGGAGGGGCTGATCATCCCTCAGGGAGGTGAGCAGAGACTTAACACAGCCCAAGCTGTGGCCACAGGGCCGGTTAGAACCGGCCGGGTGGGCAGCGGATTCCAGATGGGCCACATCTGGGAGTCTGTGGTCACCCTGTGGCTCCCTGGGGACCAGAGGGAATTGTGAGCCTGGCCGGGTGGGGTTGAGAATATGGCGCCCAGGACAGAGAGCCTTTCACCAAGCTGGGCGGGTGCGGCCGTCAAGGCAGCCGTCCAGGGAGGCTGGAGAGTCCTGTGGTTGGAGGACAACTGCAGTGCCTGCAGCGGGGGAGGGGGGACTGATGGCGTGCAGGCGCAGAGCGTGGACTGTGCAGGGCCCGGGGACCCTCTAGGCTCACTCAGCATCTCTGCAGTGAGCCTGGGGACCTGAAATGGGGCGAGTCACGCTGCTTTGGGATGTCACCATTGGTCAGCACTTAGCTTTGGGGGATTATATCCCCCGTGAGTGGTCTGGGAGTCTCCTGCCAGGCCTCAGGGTGACCTTAGAAGTGGGCAGAAGTACAGGTCAAGCCCAGCTTCCAAATGAGGAAACGGAAATACAGAGCAGCAGCACCGGTGTAAGGTCAGGAGCCCTCCAGCAGTCCAGCAGGCAGTAGAAGTGAGACTTCTGCCTGCTGTCCATGGCCCTTGGAGAAGATCCTTAGGGAGCCACCCCTCCGAGGGAATATGCGCACCGAGACACTGGAAGCCAGACCAGGGACAGAGAGGAGAGTGGCCTGGCTGAGGGCTGTCACCCATTTCTCTTGGTCTTCTCCAGACCACCTGGAAGATGGGGCCAGGGCCAGTACCTGTTGGGCCAGGTGGCTTCAGGCACAGCAGGAAGTCAGGGCCCAGTACACCCTCCCTGGAATGCTCCTGCTTGACGCTGGCAGGCCTGGGCTGCACTTGTCCCAGGTCTTGCGGGGATCTGATGGTCCCTTGGTGTCCCCTACCCTGTCTGTCTGTCTCGGCACAGGCCGACCCTGCCTGCCCGAGTGGGACTACATCGTGTGCTGGCCGCTGGGGGCTCCGGGTGAGGTGGTGGCTGTGCCCTGTCCTGACTACATTTACGACTTCAATCACAAAGGTAAGGCTGGCGCCCCAGGTGGTTCCCAGGGTGCTGGGCTTGGATCTCAGGGTCCTCTGTCCTCCCTGACCCTCCTGTGACCTACAGGCCACGCTTACCGACGCTGCGACCGCAACGGCAGCTGGGAGGTGGTACCCGGGCACAATCGCACGTGGGCCAACTACACCGAATGCCTCAAGTTCCTGACCAACGAGACTCGGGAGCGGGTGCGAGCCCTTCCCTCCCCAGCCCGACAGCAGGAAGGCGGCCTCCACCCCATAAGTGACCCTCACTCAGCCTCCTCCAGCGGACTGAGCCGGGGCCTAACCCTTAACGCGAGCTCACCTCATGAGTCCCAGCTGTCTGACCTGACGGTGTCTCTCCTCCTGCACAGGAGGTGTTTGACCGCCTGGGCATGATCTACACCGTGGGCTACTCCATGTCGCTGGCCTCCCTCACAGTGGCTGTGCTCATCCTGGCCTACTTTAGGTGGGTGGGGGAAGGGGCGGGGCATGTGATATGGGCGTGGTGGGGCGAGGGGGGGAAGTGGGCGTGGTCTGGTGAGGGCAACAGGCCTGTGGGGCCGGTGAGTGTGGGTTGGGCGAGGTTTTGGTGGGCGTGGCGAGAGTTTGGGGCCGCATGGGATGTAGGGAAGAATAGTTGTTGGGTGGGGGGTGATATGTGGGCGTGGTTTGGCCCAGAGCAGTGGTGCCTTGGAAGGTTGGAGTGACTCAGAAGTGGGCGTGGTGTGGGCGTGGCCAGGGCTTGCACCTACCCGTGTAAAGTGTCTTGTCCACCGCGCCCCTACCTGCGGTGACGTCACATGCTCGCAGGCGGCTCCACTGCACGCGCAACTACATCCACATGCACATGTTCCTGTCCTTCATGCTGCGCGCCGCCAGCATCTTCGTGAAGGATGCGGTGCTGTACTCTGGCTTCACGCTGGACGAGGCGGAGCGCCTCACCGAGCAGGAGCTGCATGTCCTGGCCCAAGCACCACCACCGCCCGCCGCTGGCTACGTGAGTGCCCAACCCAGCCACCTCGCCTGCACGCCCTGTGCCTGCGTGTCTAGTCATCCCCGCTACCACCTTCCCTTCAGATCCCAAGCCTCAGCTCTGCTCCCAACCCTGCTGCCCAGGGCCTCGTGTCTCCGTGCTCCTGCCACCCGGGGCCCCTAGCCACTCCTTGCTCGGTGGCATCTCCTGTCCTAGGGTTCCCATGGGCCCACCCCACCCCCTTGCTCGAAGGCACCTTCTGCCCCATGCTTGCTCTGCCCTCTTGCCTGCCCAGCCCTGATGTCCCCAGCTAAGGCCCTGCTCCCTGGCTAACGTAGCTGATCTCCTAGGTGGGCTGCCGGGTGGCGGTGACCTTCTTCCTTTACTTCCTGGCCACCAACTACTACTGGATTCTGGTGGAAGGGCTCTACCTGCATAGCCTGATCTTCATGGCCTTCTTCTCTGAGAAGAAGTACCTGTGGGGCTTCACAGTCTTCGGCTGGGGTACGCCGGCCAGGCCCGGTGGGAAGGGAGAGGGACAGCCTGTCCTGTCCCCTGGCTGGGGGCTCACCTGGTGTCAGCTGGCCTGAGCTTTCTGCTCACCTGGGGTCAGAGTCACCCTGGTGAGGCACACCGAGAGGGAGAGAGAAACGCTGAGGGCCAGGTTCTGCTTGGGATCGGAGTGGAGTTTGGCGTCAGAGTCAGCCTGGGGCTCGCTGGAGTCTGGGCCTTGTCTGCCTGAGCCCCGTGGGCCAGGCCAGCGCCTGTCACGCTGCCTGGCCCCTCGCCCTTCTGGGCCTCGGCAGCCGCTCTGGAGAATGGGTTTCCAGGTCTCCGCACGCCTCCCAGCCCCAGCCCCCCACGGGCCCTGGGATCTGGTTACCGATAATTGCCCGTTATTGTTGGCGGCTCAGGAGCTTGGCTGGGCTCCTGGGCGACTGGCCAGGCTGCAGAGGAGTGGGTCGGGTGGCTGCAGCCCTCTCACGTTCAGCACCCAGAGGCCCTCGGGTCATAGCCTTCCTGCCTCCTGGCACACACCCGCCCCTGCCCGATCTCCCCAGGGGCAACTCCCAGAGCTGGGGACACCTGGCCTCTTCCCAGGAGCTGGCACAGGCGCTGGGGCCTCAAGGTGCCTGGGTGGTAACGTGAGGACCAGGAAGTACACGGGTGCCGTGGCCCAGGAATGTCACAGGTCTTTCCCACCATAGACCAGGGTCACACCCTGTCCAAGGGTGTACCGGACCCAGAAGGGGGGCCTCCCTTCCCAGAGGCAAAGCTTGCTCGAACGCACTGTGAGGCAGCTGAGCTGGCCCAGGCCGGGATGCTTGGGGCTCCCTGTGACCTCTAGCCTAGGAGGACGCCCTTTATCCCAGCCAGCCTCACCCAGGAGGGCTGGGCATCGTAAGGGGAGAGAAAAGTTCCGTTCATGGGCTTCCTCTGTGTGCAGGGCGGTGAGCTTCTGGGAAGGGGGGAGCAACTGGCTGAGCGTGGGCAGGCGGGTAGCACCTGGTTATTTCACCGTGTGCCCAGCAGGCAAGCCGCATGGGAGACAGGAGCAGGTGGGGTGCCAAGGTCTGCAGTCCCCAGGGGAAGTTGTTAGGCAGCGCATGTGGGATTTGGCTCCGTCTCGAGCCACCCGTGTGCCAAAGGTGAGGCCCGGGTGGTGAGGAAGGAAGCCAGCCATCAGCCCCTCATACCATGCCCTCTGTGCCCACAGGTCTGCCCGCCATCTTCGTGGCTGTGTGGGTCAGTGTCAGAGCCACGCTGGCCAACACTGGGTAGGTCCAGCTGGAGAAGGGCCCTGGGTGCCCACACAGGCCAGAAACACCCTTGGCACTGAGTGGCCCCCGATTCCAACCAGGAGCCCTTGGGGCACAGGGGCCTGTGAGGGTGGCTTTCGGTCTGGCCGTACACGACACCCCCACCCCGTCCAGGTAAGGAGGGGCTGGGTGCTGATGCCTCAACCTCCCCCAGGTGCTGGGACTTGAGCTCCGGGCACAAGAAGTGGATCATCCAGGTGCCCATCCTGGCCTCCGTTGTGGTGAGCAGGGGTGGGTGGCAGCGTGGGTGCGGGCCCCAGGGACACCACTGACAAGGATGTAAGGGGGCTTCTCTGGACCTCGGGGATCAGAGCCCCAAAGGCCTGACGACCAGTGAGCGCTCCACCCAGTCCAGACAGGGAAGCACGGCCACCTAGAGACGAAGCGGCAGAGCCTGTGGAAGGATGTGGGTGGCAGAGCCCCTGCCCCACGCTGTGAGGCGCAACCTCCAGATGCTATCTCCCTCCCCCTGCAGCTCAACTTCATCCTCTTCATCAACATCATCCGGGTGCTGGCCACCAAGCTGCGGGAGACCAACGCAGGCCGATGCGACACTCGGCAGCAGTACCGGTGAGCTCGCACACCGTGTCTCAGCTCCTTGGAGTGGGTGTGGACTTCAGGGTCTCTGATGGCCGGCACCTCATACACAAGGGGAGGAGGGCGCTGACACCAGCGGAGTCCCCCAGGGCCCACCTGGCATCCCCTGTACCAGAGTTGGAGACTTTGAGGGTGGGACAAAGGCTTCCCCACAAAGAGCTCGTAGCAGGGAGGGCCAGTGAGGACCAGCAGGTGCAGAGGGCCTGGGGACAGGGGGACAGACTCGTGACTGGGGGATACCTCTCAGAACCAGGGAGCCTCGTGGTGGCCATCGGGGTGGGCTGGGTCATCCTTTCCCCGTGGCCAGTGCCGCTGGCCCCGCGGGTGTCTCTGGAGCCTGGACCGGCAGGGTGGCCGTGCTTGCTGAGATGGGTCACACCTGACCTGCCTGCCCTGTCGCCAGGAAGCTGCTCAAGTCCACGCTGGTACTCATGCCGCTCTTCGGCGTCCACTACACCGTCTTCATGGCCTTGCCCTACACCGAGGTCTCAGGGACTCTCTGGCAGATCCAGATGCACTACGAGATGCTCTTCAACTCCTTCCAGGTGCGGCGCTGGCCCTGGGCCCGGGAGGACAGGGCGCAGGCGTGGCCCTGACCCCACGCGCCTCTCTCCACAGGGATTTTTTGTCGCCATCATATATTGTTTCTGCAACGGTGAGGTAAGCAGCGGGCAGCGCTGGGGCAGGCGATGCGACGAGGTAGGGCCAGCTCTTCCGCTTGTCCCTCTGCCCTTTCTGCCCATTCTTTGTTCCTCTCAACTACCCAGGGGTGTTCCAAGGCAGAAACGGGTCTTCTTGGAAGACTGAGGCCCAGGGCGTGCTGGGGTCTGGGGACTCTGGTCTCTAGCCCGGCTGAGCGTCTTCCCAGCCCCTTGCGTGAATCCTCCAACCCAGACCGAGGGCACAGCCATCCCCGGGCCACTGAAGACTTGTGGGGTCTGGGCGGCCAGTTGCCTGCCACGGGGCAGCATCTGAGGGTGGAGGCATTGGGCTTGGCCGTGCAGTTGTCCAGTGATGAGTCATTCAGTGCTGCAGGGGCATTGCAGGGGTAGGGACAGGACACTGTTGGAGCTGGGGGCACCGTGGCAGAGGGGCCAAGGGCAGAACTGACTGGTACCTTCCTGCCACCCCCAGGTACAGGCTGAGATCAAGAAATCCTGGAGCCGCTGGACACTGGCACTGGACTTTAAGCGCAAGGCACGCAGCGGGAGCAGCAGCTACAGCTACGGCCCAATGGTGTCTCACACGAGTGTGACCAACGTCGGCCCCCGAGGGGGACTCGGCCTGCCCCTCAGCCCCCGCCTGCTCCCTGCTGCCACCACCAATGGCCACTGCCAGCTCCCTGGCCACACCAAGCCAGGGCCCCCAATGCCTGAGACGATGGAGGCTACAAGGGCCGCCACGGCCGCCCCCAAGGACAATGGGTTCCTCCGCGGCTCCTGCTCAGGCCTGGATGAGGAGGCCTCGGGGCCGGAGCGGCCGCGCCCACTGCTGCAGGAAGAGTGGGAGACGGTCATGTGACAGCGCCGGGTGGACCTGTGGGCACAGGCAGCCAGACCAACGAACTGAGTGACCGGCGGTTGGGTGGCTGCCCACTCAGGGCTGGGCCAGGAGGAAAAATGGGAAAAGAGGAAAAAAAAAAAAAGGAAAAGGAAGTGGTGTGTGGCCTCCTGTGGTCTGAACAGGGGTTCACTCCAAGGAGGGAGGGGTCTGGGAGCCACAGAGGGGTTTGGGGGAGCTCACCCAGGAGTCTCATCTCTCAGCAAGGGCAGGGCCTGGAGGCGAGCGGTGGTGCACACCTGTCATCCCAGCGCTCTGGAGGCTGAGGCAGGAGGATCACTGGGAGTTCAAAGCCAGCCTGGGCTACATAGCAAGTCTGTCTCCAAAAAAGGAGACACTGGTGGGGATCCCACAGGAGCCAGCAGACCCTTTGGGAATCTGGTCTGAACCTGTTGTCCTTCTCGACACTGTTGCCACGTCAGCCGTTCACTCTTGTACCCAGGCCCATAGGAGACTGGGCGACTTGGAAGAACTCCTCCTCCTGCGGCCCCAGGATGACAGACCAAAGGCCCGAAGAAAGCTCTTTGGCTGGCTGGTGGCTGCGCAGGGAGCCCTCTGTCCACAGCCTCCAGCTCCCAAAGGGGTGGCAGGGGAGCACCAGGGCCGGCAGGGAGATGGGCTGTGGGGGTCAGGAGTCTGAGGCCACGGCGGTCACCAAGCACCTGCACCTGCCGCCCGCTCACCCTGCTCACCTCCTGCAGCCCACCTGTCCCAGCGTCCCATGGGCCCCTCCAAGCCCAGTCCATCCCGTGGCTGGCCCAGGCTCTGGCTGGAATGCGACCCTTGCCCTTGCTCAGCCCTGCAGACGGCCCTGCCTCTGGGGTTTGCCCAGGCCTCCTTCCCATCCCACCTGAGCCCTGGCTTTTCTCGGTGGACCCTAATCCCGGGGACTCCTCCCACCGCCACATGTCTGTCTGACAGGGCTCGGAACTCACTGCAGCCGCGGTGCAGGTCCTGCCACGCCTGCCATCGGGAGGACCTGGTCCCCCCGGTGCTACGGTGACCTGCAGGGGACAGCAGGGGCAGAGGCCAGGTGTCTGGAAGGCCACGGAGGAGGGGCACACAGCACTCCTGTGGCTACTGGGAGCCGCTGGTGATGGGGAGGGAGAGCAACGAGGTCTGCTAAGGCTTTAGAAGAGTTCCCACCTCGCATGGAGGCCAGAGGGGGCTTCAGGGTGGGAGACGGAGCCGGGCAGGCGGCTGTGCGGGGGATGGGGTTGGGAGGTCAGGAAGGAGCCTGGGGAGGCGCCGTCTCAGAGTCCAGGTGACCCCCAGCCCTGCTCAGCTTCGGGACCTCCAGACACTGGCCTCCAGGGATGTGTCCTGCCCACCTGTTGGCAGGAGTGCCCAGAGTGGGCTGAGCCTTGTGGTCTCATCTCCCACTCACCTAGCACCCTCAGACCATCACTTCTGGGATGGGACCCCTCAGACGCCAGGGCACCATCACTTTATGTGGACCCTACTCCCGGGGCAGGGCTGTGCTCTCCTTCGGATTAACTGGATCATTTATGGGAGGTTTTGTTTTGTTTTGTTTTTTGTCTTCTTAAGACAGGGTCTCGATATGCAGCTCAGGCTGGCCTTGAGCTCACTTTCCAGCCCAGGCTGGTCTCCAGCTCGCATCGATCCTCCTGCCTCAGCCTCCCAAGTGCTGAGATCACAGGCGTGCACCACCACGGCCGGCCTGGGAGGGTTATTTTTTTAATTCTTTCTCTTCCTTGGTTTGGAAGTTCCTACCTCGGGCCAGCGCCGTCCCCTTCAGAGTGGGCACCCCTGCCTGCGACAGGACTGGACCTCTGGACTCTGAGAGGAACCAGGACCGCGTCCTGGCCGGCCTGCACACAGG